>NC_134508.1:34758497-34978065 GCF_027942865.1 Odontesthes bonariensis
GTTCACGCAGTCTCCGTCCGTAAAAATGAAAGTGCTTCTGTGTTTCTTTCGTGATGTCAGAACAATTGAGATCTGCTGAGCAGCAACGGAAAGCACTGGCAGGTCGATTCTGTTGAACTCATCGAAGCAGCCCCAGGACCCTGACTGTGCAAGGCCTGGAAAATAAAAACACAATAGGACATCACATAAATGAAACTGTACACCACTGCTCGATGACTTGTTTCATTGCCTAATGTACCTTTATATATCCTGCCGAGTCCTCTGAAGTCCATTTGGTCCGAGCAGTTGAAGACCACAACGTACTTGCCAAGGCAACGACCCATGTCTTTGGTGGTTTCAGTCTTACCGGTGCCGGCTGGCCCAGCAGGAGCTCCTCCCATACTCATGCCCAGAGCCTGGGCCAGTGTGATATAACACCTTTGTAGAAAAAAAAACTGTTCTTGAATGCAACATAGGAATTAAAACCTACAAGCAAAGTTGACTTATTACAGCAAGTTGCTTATAAAAATCAATTTTCTCTTTTCTTGCCTGTCAGTCAGAGGGGTGATGACCAGCCGATCAGTACAGCCTAAGAACTCGTTCTGATAGATGAAGTCGACATTAGTTATGGATACAATGACTTTGTCCAGATCCTCCTTGAAGTAAAATCTGCTCTGCTTCAGCCATTCAAAGTCGCTGATACATTTCACACGCTTCTTTACCTGCAAACAAAGCGGAGCTTAACTCAAGTGTTTTACAGAAAGAAAAGAACAGACATTTACTGAAGAAAAAAACCTTACCAGGTCATTAAAAATGTCACTCTGGTGCACATGAATTGTGACAAGTGTTTCATATTTGACTCTGTCAAATTTGCTCAGGTCATAGGTGGTTTGTTTAATGAGCATGCTGAGTAGGTTGTGAAACCTCTTTTTCGTAAGAGGCATGATCTCCTTCTTATCGGCAGCGATTCTTAGGGCCTCTTCAGAATCTCTTGTCCAAAGCATCTGGATTCCTAACAAGCCCACCTTAAAACACACAAGGCAGAATAAAATGAATCTTGGGAACTCTATGAATATAGAAATCAATTATGATACCATCGTATCTCTCAAAACTACGGAAGCCCAGAGCGGACGTGGTACGTATAAACTTTTTTTTTGATGGTTTTCTCCAGATAACGAGATAATTATCTCGTTATCTGGAGAAAACGATTATTGTTTTCTGGAAATGATCGAAAACCATCAAACAAAAGTTTATACGTACCACGTCCGCTCTGGGCTTCCGTACAAAACTCCAAAGATATTCACACTTGTTATTTAAAAAACTTTTTTCCACAAAGGAGGAAAGTTGTGTCATAGATTTAGTACAAGACTGAAGCTGTGGAGAAAATCTATAACAAAAGCAAATATCACACAGTACAACCTGCTGGAGGTGCAAGCCATGGCGACCTGATAGATACTGGCTTGCATTAGAAATCAACCTGCTAAATGTATTTCCAAGCGGCCACAATGTTGTCTACTCACCTGTGCTTGATATTTGTCAAGGAAAGTGAGAAGGTCAAAGTCTTCATCGTTTATCTCTAGATCTGAAGCTCTGATGATGGAGTGTAAGGAGGCTTGCTGTTGCAGCAACAGCTCTCCAAGCCAGAGCTCCACAGCTCCCTGCGCCATGACACATTTGTCCAGCTGAAAGCAGAAATACACGTTTATCAAACTGCAATTATCAAAGACTTCTAAAAACCGAAGAATTGATACACCCAAGCAATGTTACAGATTAAACTACCAAAGATTAGAAATCTTTTTTTTTTTTTTTTCCATTTACACAAACTGTAAAAGGGATTTACAGCCCCAATTTCAATATAGTCGGGACACTCTGTTGAAATTAGGTCAAAGAAAACATAAAATGTTGAAAGTGAGACATTTTACTGTTTAATGAAATATTTTGAACTTGATGGTAGCAAAATGTCTCAAATAAGTTGGGAAGGGATCTGCAATAGGCTGGAAAAGCAAGTGCTACTAAAAGGAAACAGCTGGAGGAACGTGTAGCAGCTGGATATGACTGGGTATTGGAAAAGCCCCTTAAAGTAGCAGGGAGCAGGGGGTCAGCAACCTGCAAAAAAACTATGTCAACAAATGTTGGAGCAATTTCAGAACACTGTTCCTCAAAGTAGCACAATATTTCATTGTCTACTGCAGTGTTTTTCAAACCTGGTCCTCGGGGACCACTGCCCCGCATGTTTTAGAGGTTTCCTGCTCCAACACACCTGATTGAAATGATCAGCTCGTTATCAGGCAACTGCAGAGCTTGTACTGGTCTACAGTACAAAATATCATTCAAAGATTGATAGAATCTATCTATGTAGAATCTCTGTCGTCGTTGGGCCCTCAGGCAGCTCTGTATTACAAACTTTTTACAATAATTTTGTCATGGAAATCACTACATGTGCTCAGGAACACTTCCAGAAACCACTGTCTGTGAGAACAGCTTGCCTTGCCATGCACAAATGCAAGTAAGAAGCTCTATCATGCAAAGAAGAAACCTATGTGAATGCCATCCAGAAACGCTGCCATCTTCTCTGGACCATGGTTCATTTAGAGTGAACTGAGGAAAAGTGTAGAATTGTTTTGTCATTAGACAAATCAAAATTTAAAATTCTTTTTAGAAATCACAGACGCTGCGTCCTCCGGACAAAGAAGGAGTGGGACCATCCATGAGATTTGTAAATCACTGCATTCCGTTTTTAATTATACATTAAACAGTGGTCAAACCTTTTAGGAATTGGGGCTGTACAATGGAATATTTTTACATGTTGAGAAAACCAAAATGAATCAGTTAAACTCTTTAAAAGCACACGACATACCGGTAATTTCTCCCCTTCCTGTGAGAGAACGGCCAAAATCTTGTTATATTCCGTTGGATGAAACTCTGCTTCGTTGACATTGTCAAACACTCCAAGGAGATGAGACTGAAACACAATTGTATCAAAATTGACTTTTGTCAAGTGATAAAATGTCAACTTGAAAGTTATCCAAGTAAAACTTAAAGAGGTCATAGTGATTATTTGAATTTTCATTTTAAGACATCATGCAAACATTCAGATGTATGGCTGTAATTTATATTAATTAAAACAATAACTGAATACATAAATAAATGAATTTAAAAATGATATATATCTATATATAGGTATATGTATATCCATATATTCATAGTGACAACAATGTTCAAACTCATTCTAACCTGAATTGTATGAGAGTCGCTGGCTTGTCCAAGGATTTCCAAAAGAGATGGATCGGATACAAAGAAGAATCTTGGAAAAAGGAGCCTCTTCTTCTCAAGGTAACTGTTAAATTAGAAATACGTAACATCAACACCCACTGCACTGGTATAACAACAATCTATTTAATTCTGCACATCTTATTTTTTGAGTCAATCTAAAGTATTTGGACTAATGTTGTTCGTAAAGAATTACCCTGCAAGAGATTTCTGACAGAGCTCTAGCTGTTTCTGAAGCTCGGGTAGGTGATGCCCTAACATTGGGTCACCCACACAGCAGTCCACCACTTTTGGCACCTTCTGAGCACGCTGCATGACCTTAATCCAGGACTTGTCGATATCTTGAAAGCGTTTTGCCTCCTGTAATAGAAAAAAAAAGGGCAGTTTGAATTTTACTTAAGGAAGCATTCTAAGGTGTAGTTTTCCCCAGGATAGAAAGCATGAACTGCACCTGTGGGAGGTCTTTGGCGATGTCACCCCCAACAAACACAGCTTCCAAGTAGATCCACAAGTTTTGCACAATAACCCACTGTTCAATGACTTCCGATGATGTTGAAAGATTGGAGAGCCAATCCTGGATCTCTGTTTTGTAGTATGCACTGTACCTGTACAAAGCAGATAAGGACACAAGCTACTTAAAACTTTAAAGGTGTTGTAAAATGCTGTTGGTAAATGTCAAATCTGTTAAGAACAAGATAAGTTTATTTCTACTTCTTCCTCTTTAACTAAGTGCGTACATTCACTTTAGTTTAACAGACTTTCATTATATTGTTCCGGAGTTCAAGGCTCCTTAGGAACTGATTTAATCAGTGGAATGTAAATCTGAAGCTGTTGTTAACTTGTATTACCTGTTGCTTAGCAGTGAGCCCAGTACCATCAAGCTATCCTCCAGGATGGTAAGAATCTCTGCTGTCTCTGCCCCCTTCAGCATTAGTTCTCCTCTATCCTTGAATGTCATCAAACTAAGGGTCTGACCAGACCACAAGTCTTTTACCTGTGACAATTTGGCCTCAATATCCTTCTCTTTTACAGCAGATATGGAGATGTCCTATGAATGAAGAAAGCCAGGCTAAGGAGGTTAGACACATACAAAAAGAAGAAATATTGTTGCTAGAACTGTGGAATTAAATGTATTCAAACTTCCAGCGAACCTCAATATCATCCTTGTACTTCAGCAAAGGGGCTTCCATGATGTTCTTCAGCATAAAGGTTTTGGACTCCACCTCAAATTGGTGTCCAGTTAAGTCTCCAATCCGGTCCCAGTGTCTCCGCATCATGGATTTGTTTGCCATCAATTCCAGCAGCGGGCACGACTCATTGAAATCATCAATGGTCCTCTTTAGGTCAAGGAAGGCTTGCCAGTCCTTTAGTGCTTTGGGCAGCTTCCGGCACCTACAAATAGAGATGATAAACAATATATCTATCACAGGAATACAAAAGAAATCAAAAATACAATGCTGGCACAAAGCAGGTTGTAATGGCTCAGAAATACTCCACCTATTCTGAAATTCCACAAGTTCTGCATTGATCTTTTCAATGTCCACGTCTGTCCACAGGATTTTATAGTACCCACTGATCTTACTCATCACTGTATCATACAGGCCGTAGAGTTTCCGAAGCAGCTCAAGCTCTTTTCTAAAAAAAAAAAAGGAAAAATCCTTAAAAGATATTACAATCTTTGTTAGTTAATATTAATGGAATTTTCATTGATGGCTCTGATAGAAAGCTTTGTCAGGATAGTAACAAACTTCTTCTGGTGTAGAAAGTTATTCTCCGTAACAGGTAAGCCGAGAAGTTGCTCCCCAGAAGTATATGTGGTGAAATTTCTCCACAGTTCATCAAATCTAGCCTGAGTAAAAAGAACATTTTTTGGCAATAAAATTAGATTCAGCAAACGAGAAGAAAACTGCCATGTTTATAAAACCAAAACCAAAATTCAAATTAAATGTAATTTCACATTTTTGTACTGCTGTTTCATGTAGTTTGTAGTCTTTTGATTTGAATTTCTTTTCAATTTGTCTTTATAAGTCTCTATCAAAATAGATTATCTTCCACTCAAAATAAAGCTAAAGGCTTTTCTTCTTCTTCCTCACATGTTTTAAGCGTAAAACATTAACTGGAATATAGAACGGTGAGAGTGAGCAGTAATGGTACCTGAAAGGCTTGCAGCTGCCTGCTGGCTACTTGTGGAGGAATTCCTTCAACCATTGGGCCTTCCTGAAATGCAGGATCATATGAGCTGATAAGAACGTCTACATTTTTCCAAACACCCATAGAAACAAGGTCATTCACAGATTACTTACAGAGTCGTATTCTTCCTTAAAAGAGTAAACATCCTTCTCGAAAACAGCAACACATTCCACAAGGTTTCGTTTGAACTTGGGCTGCATGCAAACCAGCTCATCTTGCACTGATCTCTGAGAAAATCCGAGTTCAAAATTCATTATCGAAGCTTTGTTACAGAGGAACACATCATGAAAAAAATCATTTAAAGAAAAAAGCCTGAATGTCTTGATAGTACTAACAGCTTTAGACTGAAGTTGTGTGAAGAGATGCCTCAGATTGTACACTCCTTCTGCTTCTCTTTTGGTCACTTCTGCTTCATTTTTGGTCAATATTTCAAAGGCTTCCTGTAAACAACATTATTTCATGTTTCTTATCAGTCTGCAATGTTTGCAACTGTAAAGGTCAAAGAGGGAGCTCTGCTTAAGGTACTGTATATGTCTAAAAAAACGAATGACCGTCCTAGTCATACCTCAATAGAAATTAATGTCATATCAGTCTGAATTTCAGCATCTCGAAGCTTTGACAGGGTGCCCATGGCATGACGCACATCTTCCAGATTAGAAACAGAATGCGATACTTGTACAAGGTATTTGTTGATGTGTAAACTGATGTTAATCATTTTCTTCTTGTAATCCTCCTTCAAGTATCTGCAGATCAGTTTCTTCCAGGCTTTGGTCTCAGCCATCAATGCCTTCTTTAATAAACCTAAAAAAAGGAAAGAGAAAGAATTTCCCATGTAAAGCTTGAATCACTCCTTTAAAAGACCAAATTAAAAAAAAAAACTAGCAAAGGCTAACATGTGACGGTACAACCAATATCATGGGTTTTCCAATCAGCATTTACCCTGAAAAAGATTGTACACCCTCCTTCAGTTTTAAGGTTTAACAGATCATAATGGATAAATCCTCTGATCCTTACCAGGCCGTAGATACAGTGCCTTGTGAAAGTATTCGGCCCCCTTGAACATTTCAACCTTTTGCCACATTTCAGGCTTCAAACATAAAGATATAACATTTTATTTTTTTGTGAAGAATCAACAACAAGTGGGACACAATCGTGAAGTGGAATGAAATTTATTGGATGTGTCAAACTTTTTTAACAAATAAATAACTGAAAAGTGGGGCGTGCAATATTATTCGGCCCCTTTACTTTCAGTGCAGCAAACTCAGGCCACAGTTACACATAGCCGGGTATTTAGAGAAACGAATATTTCCCCCCCTCCGTTTTCAATAATAACATCGTGCACACAACATCGTTTTCAAAAAACTTGTCATTTACATCAACCCGCATAAAAGCGCGAATAAAGCCATGCAAGCCAATCAAAATCCTCAGAATCGAGGACTTTCCTCATGTGAAGGAGGAGGTAACGCGAGCAAATATCACAACAAAACTGAAGGCAATAAGAGGGAAATATAGACAGTCAGTGGATACTGGACGCAGGAGAGCCACGGAAAAGTGATGCTCCTCTATTTTGAACTGTGCGAGCAGGTTTGGGGTGGCAAATGCAATAAGGCCAGAATCGTTTGCACAAACGTAAAAATTAGTAGAACTTTAACATCATCCATGATAATCCTGATCAGTAGCCAAACAAACTGTAAACATAAGGCGCTCGCATGACGTTAAGCATTTTCTGGCGCATAATGTGACGTTTAAGAACCTAGAACGCCGTTTCTCCCAGTTGACACGGCAACACATAACCGGCGTTATCAGACATCTCCACTTTGGCCGGAGGTTTTAGAAATAATCGTTTTCTGTGATAAAAACGGGGTTTTGGTGTAAATGAGAGGCCAAACTGCAGGAAAATATCTGCGTCTTCCTATTGTGTAAACGGGGCCTCTCTCCAGAAGTTCAGTGAGGATCTCTGAATGATCCAATGTTGTCCCAAATGACTGATGATGATAAACAGAATCCACCTGTGTGTAATCAAGTCTCCGTAGAAATGCAGCTGCTCTGTGATAGTCTCAGGGTTCTGTTCAAAGCGCAGAGAGCATCATGAACACCAAGGAACACACCAGGCAGGTCCGAGATACTGTTGTGGAGAAGTTTAAAGCCGGATTTGGATACAAAAAGTAGGGATGGCCGGTGAAGCCTCATGAAGCTTCCACAGAGTTCATCTGATTGTGCCAGGAAATGAACCAAAGTTTCGGGGCTTTGAAACCACACAGAACAGTGGAATCTGGTGGTGCACCGCAAGTATCATCTGCTTCAACCAGCCTCATTGTCCTTGTTATACTTTAATATGTACAAAATAAAAAGCGTAAAAGAAAGAAAATTGTGATTTTATATGACAAGTGCTTGTGTTACATTGAAAGTGGCTAGTAGTTCTACTAGAACTACTAGCCACCGTACCTTGAAACCTTTATCTTCCACAATAGAAAATGGTTGCACATCCATAACAATCATATCCACCCACACAGAATCAAGCTTTTGCTTCCTTGACACTACAAAAATAAAATTCTGCATATCAAGAAAATAAACGCAGGGCAAACTTGTAAAATGCTGGATTCAAACTCATAACCTTTGGATGCAAAAGCCACTAAGCTAATCACTGAGCTATCAGTTAAGTGACTGCGTCAACCCACCATCTACATGATGTCTAGTTAAAGACATCATCCATAGCTAAGAATAATAGTACACTTTAGTTGTTTTAAATAATTCAGAAACACTTTGCGTAATTAACACACCTTTCTGTCAGAACACAGACAGAGAGGCGTTTGGTACACGGGACACAGCTGTGTAATAATGGCCGCAAGCGCTTTGTTTGTGATATGTGCTAAATAAACAAGTCCAAAATGAATGTATTGTCCTACATAACTTAGATTCTTAAATGTGCTGCCCCCTTATTTTAAGAAGAGAACTATATTAGCATGCATACCCATAATAATAATAAAGCTTATATTTACACTTGAAAAACAAAAACTAGCAAACATCTTACATCACACAATAGTATATTGTACAATAGTAGGGGTGGGCGGTATGGCCTAAAATGTATACCCCGGTAAAATTTGAGCCACTGACGGTATATATCGCGGTATGGTACTTTTGTATATAAATTACAACAGAACAGTTTCTCAGTGGTTACCATAGCACCAAATAAACCCTTTCAATCAGGATGTTTGCAGCAATATTAAATTAAATTTATTGTGCAAAACAGAAAACACAGGAAATATAAAAAATATATACGTTATATTTATATTTAAAAAACAAGAAAAGGTACATTTCCTCGAATAAACTCTGTGAGAGAAAAGCCGCTGCCTCTTGGATAACGGAACTTTCATAGGCGCCTTCCACTTATTCAACATGCTCAAATATGCGTCATGTTTCAGACACCCCATTTGTGCATGTTAAACTGCTTGTTAATACGATGAGTGTTTTATTACTTTCCATGTCTTCCAAAAGAGAAAATAATCAGGATTTTGAGGATGTTACCGTTACACACCAGCTGAGACGCAGGGTAGCAAAACATTATGGGCGTGAAAACGAAACTTAGAAAATCGGCTCGGCGCATGCGCAAAACCACAAAGTAGCAAATCTCGACAAGTAGGAGAAATCGACAGAACACCGGCTTTGACTCGTTTCATATTCCGGAGCATGGTTACCCCGCAGGTGGTAAAACAAATTACTCGTGTTACCTTGTCTTGCGATTACTGTCGCACGGCATATCCAAGCGGATGTTCAAAACTTTGCATTACTGCCATCTACAGGACTCATGAGCTATTGCGGTATAAGGTATGGCAAAAAAATCTCTACCGTTGGTGAAAAATACCGCATAAGGTATGATACCGTGCATACCGCCTACCCCTATACAATAGTATCACCTTATTAGGAGAAACCAAGGTGAAGTGATCCCAAGCCACAAAACGTTTCTTGCCAGAAGCCATGGAAAAGAGCAATGAATTGAATTCAATTCTGACAGGGCAACAGAACTGGTTGGGAAACCAGTTTGGGATTCATTCTCCTTTTATAGAGAATAGCGCGCCCAAGTGTTCAAACGATGAGAGACCTCTGAACCGTGGTTCCACCAAACAATGCATTCGGCGCTTCGGACGTCATCAATCACGTGATTAGCGCCATTTCATACACGCCCCGGAACATTGTGCCGAACCACTTTGCTTCACGAAGATGAAACGAGCGCCGAAGCGTCCGTGTCAAACGAGCCATCCCTAACAAAAAGATTTCCCAAGCTTCCCAAGGAGCACTGTGCAAGCAATCATACTGAAATGAAAGGAGTATCAGACCACTGCAAATCTACCAAGACCCGGCCGTCCCTCTAAACTTTCATCTGGAACAAGGAGAAGACTGATCAGAGATGCAGCCAAGAGGCCCATGATCACTCTGGATGAACTGCAGAGATCTACAGCTGAGGTGGGAGAGTCTGTCCATAGGACAACAATCACACGTACACTGCACAAATCTGGCCTTTATGGAAGAGTGGTAAGAAGAAAGCCATTTCACAAAGATATCCATAAAAAGTGTTGTTTAAAGTTTGCCACAAGCCACCTGGGAGACACACCAAACATGTGGAAGAAGGTGCTCTGGTCAGATGAAACCAAAATCCAACTGTTTGGCCACAATGCAAAACGATATGTTTGGCGTAAAAGCAACACAGCTCATCACCCTGAACACACCATCCCCACTGTCAAACATGGTGGTGGCAGCATCATGGTTTGGGCCGGCTTTTTGTCAGCAGGGACAGGGAGGATGGTCAAAATTGATGGGAAGATGGATGGGGCCAAATACAGGACCATTCTGGAAGAAAACCTGTTGGAGTTTGCAAGAGACCTGAGACTGGGACGGAGATTTATCTTCCAACAAGACAATGATCCAAAACATAAAGCCAAATCTACAATGGAATGGTTCACAAATAAACGTATCTAGGTGTTGGAATGGCCAAGTCAAAGTCCAGACCTGAATCCAATCGAGAATCTGTGGAAAGAGCTGAAGACTGCTGTTCACAAACGCTCTCCATCCAACCTCACTGAGTTCGAGCTGTTTTGCAAGGAAGAATGGGCAAGAATTTCAGTCTCTCAATGTGCAAAACTGATAGAGACATACCCCAAGCAACTTGCAGCTGTAATTGCAGCTAAAGGCGGTGCAGTTTTTTATTTGTTAAAAACGTTTGACACATTGAAATTAGTTTCATTCCACTTCACGATTGTGTCCCACTTGTTGTTTTCTTCACAAAAAAAATACATTTTCTATCTTTGTGTGAAGCCTGAAATGTGGCAAAAGGTTGAAAAGTTCAAGGGACCGAATACTTTCGCAAGGCAGCATAGAAGTAAAAAAGAAAAAAAAAAACAACAGCTTACCTGTTGAAAGTTCAGTAGACCCAAAAACAATCTCAGGCTTGATAGCATCAATGTCTTGCTCAACTGAGTCGTAGTACTGGATTTCAGATTTAATCTGAATCAGGGATGGATTGCTACCCATAAATTCCTGTAAAAAAAAAAAAATGAAGACAATTAAACCGTTATCATTATAGGGGAAAAAACAGCCAACATGTCTTCTAGGGAAAACAAACCTGGACTTTGAGGTTCCTGTCCACATTCCAAATCACCCTGAAAGGATCGAAATGCTTCAAAACGTCACTTGCTTGTTCCTTCTGGGAGCTGATTGCAGTTTTCAGATCGACCACAACTTTTTTAATGTCCCTGTGTTCAAAAACACTCTGGAAGAAATTGTTGCCTTTTGTGATGAAAATAGGACAAAAAAAAAGGGAAAATAAATTAATTTAAACACAGTTTTAACCAAACGTTGATCTTGACAATTTCATGAACAAAACCAATCCTGTTCAAATGATTGTTTTACTTATCAGACACCTGATTGTCAGATGAAAACAGTAAGCTATTTTGACAATGTCTGTTGTGGGATTTCATTTTTAAAGCAGTATTTGTGCAGCCATTGTATTGTTAAAAGTTACATTTTACGCAGGATAACAGCTTTTTGGGGGATTTAGGTTGCTTGTTGACTGCTGATAAGCTGCATCTTTATACGGTCATTTTCTGGTGGAAACTATAGCAATTGACCTTGTTATCCCATGGAAAGTAGTTTTGTTATCCTCAGATAAAAGTAGAATAAACTCATGATCTCGTGATAATGTCGTCACAATAACTAATTGCAGCCAAGGCCCCTCGCTCCTGTTTACACACACAAGTCAGTGCACTTGAAACATCTTCACAGACTTCTGCATGCTCGTATCTAACAACTTAAAAAATGTATGATATTAAAACTAATATAATACATGAAAGTTTAAATGAAATAATCCTAATTATAACTGATCAAATGACAATTTATGGGAGATCCCCATTTGCGGACTTGTTTTATCAGGTGTCTGCTGTCATGTATGTGCATGCTGACAGTTAGTAACCTTTGTTCTGTGTGTCATCTTGACTGTACTCCTTCTGCCAAGCAACACCCTTGCTAACCTCCAACACACAGTCAATAAGTTGATTTATGGCCTGTTGGATCTCATCTACATTGGGAATCATTACCTGAGGACAAATATCAGACATAGTAGCAACATTGTAGTGCTTGACGAGACAGGCAAAGAATTAAAGATAATGTATTTCCCCTGACCATAAACCATTGTAGCGAATGAAAATCATCCAACCATGAGTAGAAAGAAAACAATAACTCACCATATTGGGTTTGTCCAGTTGGGCTTCAGACTGAATCAGTGGGACCACCTTCGGCTTAATCTTTGCCCTCTGGTAAGTGCTAAAATACACATTTATTGATTTTACTCTTTCAGAGGTTATTTCCTTTCTTTGTGATACTGTTCTTCTTATTTAAACCCAGAAATACTCACTTGGTGCCACAAATTCTCCTTTTAAGGATCTCCAGGGATAACTTGGTGCTTTTGACAAGTGCATCGAATACCTTTGTACTGAAGAGTTCATAAAGCTTCTTAAACTCCTGAAATGAGGATTTTTTATTTGAGGCATTAATGCCTGTGTTGGCACACAACAGTTTATAGAAAAGACATGTTTTGCAGTTGGTATCCAATCATACCTTTTCGAACTTGATCTGTTTATCTTTCAATGGACCCTCTAAAAGCCTCTTGCTCTCTCTTGAGAAGGTCACACTCCTCCCTGAAATTTATATATATATGTATAAAAAAAGCTGAGATGCTAATTATACGAAAAGAAAAGTCATTTACATTTGTGCTACACACCTTGAACAGGTTCCTCCACAATCTTGGTGCCTTTTGGTTCATAAATAGCACTTAACACATTACCCAACTCCATAACAGCTCCTTTAACATAACTGCATTTGTAATCCAGTGTCTTTGCCCACTCCTTACAACGGTTCTGAAAAACAAAAGAGGAATAGTTGCACTACGAGCGTTTCAATGAAACAGAATTCAGAGTTCATTGGAAAACTCAAAAGTTTACTCAAACCACGACATCGAGCCTTTGCTCTTTGACAAAGTAATGATTGTTTCAAACTCACGTAATGGATGAAAAACACTTTAACTTCCCTTAATGGATATGGAGAATAAAAATAAGATGGTCATGCCTTATTGTGGTCAACCAGCTGCTGCAGCAAAGATGCACGGCCTTCTGGGAGCTCTATCAGAACAGTCTCAGACATGTCTTTGAGGACATCATCAATTTGTATCTTACAAATATCCTGCACCTGAAAAAGAAAGTGGCATCTAGAAGCGTGGCTTTTGTCCAAGAGAGCTGTCACACCAACCCAAACATATCTGAACAATGTGACATTTAACCTGATGTTGATACTTTTCAGTATCAGTAGAATTTTTATTCATCAACAAACCTTTTTTACAAGATTTTGGAGCTCAGACAGAGCAGTTTCAACATTTTGAAAGAACTTGTCCAGGAGGAGGGAAGACCAGGTCAGCAGCACCGAACCGTGTCGAAGTGCAGATTCCACCTGGACATTTTAAGGATGTAGAATTACAATCAAAAGCTCTTCAGGACACGTCTGCTCGAGACATTTCTCAAATCGGCAAAACCCCTTCCCACTGCCTACAGCAGGGTTCACATTCATCAAGTAACAATTTCCCACTAAAGAAGACGGACCACCTGCCGTACACACGGTATGAAAAGCTTACGTTTTTTATTTTTGAAGCCATCAAACTGTTGAAGTCTGCGGGTATGCTCTCACAAGTGGATTCAAAATCTTCCAGAATGGTCTATAAAAAGGCATACAGGTCAAATTCTCTTAAGTTAAACAATCCCGTAAAAAAAATGTAAATCCCGGTTTACCTTTAGTCTGAGGTGATGGGCATTTATTTTGCTTTCCATCTTGATAAGAAGCGAAGCCTGCGTTGGAACCTTATGCCCCATTTTCAACAAACACTTAGCCTCCCGAATGACTTCGGTTATTTTAGGGTCAAAGTTGACGACTAATTTTCCAGTATTTGGGTGGCGAACCAGCAGGGTAATGTTCAAGACTGTTATACGGAACAGAGAAAGCTCGTTTTAACAGTGTGCAATAATGGAATCGACAGGGGCTGTTTTCTGCCATTAGTGTCAAATTATGACATCAGAACAAGAGAACCAACCGTGATCTAGTTTGGAAACTTTCTCCATCCACGTTTCGTGTTGAAGAAGCTCAAACTCGACCAACATAGCTGCAGTCCCATTGTACATTCTGACCACATCTTGTCCCACGGGACTACATAGGATGTCCGAGTTTTCCTGCAAAGGAAGGGAGATTTGATCGTCGTTAAAATGTCACTGTGAAGTATAACTGTAAAGTTGTTTTGCTGATAGAAACTGTGTCTCACTTTCATGTACAATATCGGCTCCTCTATCTTCTTATAGAGGTGTCTGACCCAACCAATCCTGCCAGCCACTGGTGGCATATTTCTGGATAATGGAATGTCATCCTTCTGATTGTCAAAGACCTGCAAATGAAGTTTACAAAACATACTAAAATCATTAACAGTTTTCTTCCATTTTCAATTCAAAATGTTTCACTCATCTGAAGATTTCTTTCAGCTTAATACGTTTAATAAGGTTTATTGTTTGGTATCTAAGCCCAAGCAAACTGAATACCTTTTTCACAAACTCCACCTCTGAAGCAAAGTGCTGAAGAATAACACCCAAAATGTTGGAAATGTGAGTTGCAAGACAGGGAAGGTTCAGCTTCTGAAAACTATCAAAACAAATTTCATAGATTGCTTCTATTTTTTCCTTTTAATGCCACAGTTAGAATAGAGTCTTCATGTCATACTTCCAAATTCTGCAAATTGTACTGACCGCTGTAGCAGGCAAAGAGCTTGCTGAGATGAGATGATGTTTGAGAAGTACGAACACATAAATGCCTGGAGCTGACTCTGTGGAAAAGGACAAGATTGTGGGGATACTCTGAGAATACAACGTCAATATTATTTTCTTTTTTCAGCTTCAAGCTGTGTCGATACAAGCAGTAGATCCTCATTCCTCAGAGATTCTACAATCTTACTAGTCCTTCTTTCTGTTCCTAAACGTGTAATTCTTTTAAGTGTGGCCATGTGTGAATGCAACGGCTGTTTGGAGTAAATGAGTGTTGCTGTGATGTTGCACGTATGAACCTGTTCCCAACTTTCACAAAAGATCTTCATCTGGTTGAGGCTTCCTGAAAAAATGAGCTTGAACCAACATTTGGGTACAAGCTGTAGATTACACTTACCTCAATGTGGCTCATTTGAGCCATGAAGTTCACAAAATCAGTTTCAAATTCAGTCGTCCTCGGGGACAACATGTCATACTTCTTCCTTTTCAGATTCATGGACACAGTGTGGAATTGTCTGGCTGATTTCTCAATGCCTTCAATGTTTGACTTTTCAAGAGATTCAAATGTCTTGAACACTGTGATTATTTTCTTGATCTACAAAAGACAATATTCGTCGTCACATTGCAAGGCCTTATGATAGAAGTGGGATGGAGATTTAAGAGAATGAACAAAGACAACACCTTTTCAAGTTGCTTGCAGAAGCTCTCAAACTTGCAAAAAATCTGCATCTCTGAAACCTCAAGGAATGTTTTCCCAGTTTCTTCCATTACTTGTACCTTTTTTTTCTGGAAACAGGTCTGATACTCCTGATATAAGCATGTACAGACCTGCCAAAGATAAAAGAAACATGATGACAGCTACAGTCTACTGATGTCAAAATGTGTAATCTTAAGCCTTGGTAATAATAACCCAAATGTTTAGTAATATCAGCTTCAGTCACCTGCATTTTTCTGATGAGTTTTTCAGCATCTTGATCCCATATAAGACAACTGCCATCGTCAGTAATGTAGGATCTGCATGCTGTGACCATCTGATTTGTGATCTGGAAAAGTGGTCAGTTGTGTGGCTACAGTTTTACAAAGGGAGCTGGATCCTTGCACTGCGTCTTCTCATGAAAGTTACGTTTTCCGGTGACAACTTAAATATTTCAGAAACTGAACACACTTCACTTACTTTGACAAGCAGCGCAGACATCTTTTCGCTTGTATTGTAATATAGTGAAACACGGTAAATCATGTGAATGGCACTGATGACCTTCGGCACATTTTCTGTCATGGAAACCTGAAATCACATTTCATGATTTAGGAGGATCAATGAAGATGAATTATCATCTATTTCTACACTTAAGTTTGCCAAACTTGCAAACTTTTTACTAATTCTTTGTTAAAAAAAATGTATATAAGTTGTCTAAATAATGGCTGCCTGGATAGTACAAAACAATGTAATAAGGACATATTAATTCAGTGTTACCAAACACAAACTATTCATTAGAATCAAACTGTTAAATGTACATACGGGGTCACTGTTGTACAGAGGATGTAAGACTTTCTCAAGTGTTGACAAGAATTTGAAATTGTCTTTTGCCTCATTGACACGATATGTTATCCTCGTGTCGAGATCCCGCCACACCTGCACGGGTACAAGACTGCGTTAATAGGAATCCATTGATTGATTTAATAAATCTAGTCATTCACAAATGATCTTAGCATAGGATTTTATCAGAATACATGAAATAATTCAGGACTAGGCTCAGATGTGACACCAACACTTTCCAGTGAAATGAAACAGTGCCTACTCAGCATCATCTTAATGCAGAACGGCTACATACTGTACTGTGTTAACAAATAATCATTTCCAAAAACTATTTTTTTCATACATCTGTGAAGATCACCTACATGCAGTGAACACTGAATCCATGATCATTGCAAGCTATCCAACGTCGATATCTTCTACATTGCAATTTTCAGGCATTTGTCATGATTTATGTATCACAGACTGTTTTTAATTTCTCTTTACATGCAGCAAACCTTAACTACATACACTAAAACTGATACAAAGTGAAAATGTTCAATAGCTTTGGTATTACTCTGTGTACATTGAACACTTGTGTCAGTACCTTCATTATTTTGGAATGGTTGAGATGGAGCACCATCACCACCGCCTTACACTCTGGGCTTTTGATGTGATCGATGATAGAGTTGTACTGTAAAGACATTCGTTTCCAGTGTTCTAACTCACTCAGTGGTCCGGCAGAATCATCCTCTTTCCTCAACAAATCACTCTCCATCAGGACCTGATGACAATGGATACATCACCAACATCACCATTAAGCTTTGCTGTCTGAGCAATCCTATCATATTCCCAATCTTCCATAACTATCTGATCCATCTTGGCCTGATGTCACCATCTCTAACCAATGAGCTTTGTGCCCATCACAGTCATCGCAAATTCATTTTTAGCATTTAACAGCACAAATTAAGGTTGTTGGATCAAATATAATCTCTGAAATCTACCAACCTGCTCGATTTGTTTGCACCATTGCATCAGAATTTCTTCCAGCCGTTGCACCATGTCAAAGTTGGCAGCCGCAGCTTTCATATCATCCAGACAGGCCAGTTTAGACAAGTCAATATCTGTGACTGTTTTCAGATGAACGACGCTCTCATTGCTCCTCTGGATATCTGAAGTATAAATAAGACAAAGTACAAAATCATCAGTACTGGTTACAAACCATCTTTTGGTTACAGTATTGCTTGTTATTGTGTACTTCAACATAAGATGGTTTGAAATCAGTTGAGTAAGATTTGCCCGAGAGATGGAGCTTAAAGTTACAATCTTTCTAAAGAGCCACCCTCCAATAACTTATTCACATTCAGTTGGCAATAAATGTGAAACATTCTTACCATCTAAAGAGTTCAAAAAATGTTTAAAGGAATAGAAGAAGTTCTTTTTAAGTTTTGCTCCATGTCTAGACTTGTCTACAGCTCCCCAGTTCTGTCCTGTAGTAAGGGCTGGAAGCAGTGCATCGTAGGAATCCCTTATTCCTTTCAGGAGGCCATCCCTGGCATCAATCATTGAGAAAAAGATTTCCTGCAAGGCATCAAGAAAAGACAACCCATCACTTAATGAAATCCGAAGCAGAAAACATTTCAACTGTGAGGGAGAAACATGATTTGGTTTGAGATGTTAGGGTTCTCATGAAAATGTGCTCTTGCTTCGAACTACTGACTGACATTACATCAGCTGTGCCAAACTTTGGTACCTGATAATGCATCTGGTTGAGATAGCAGAGTACACAAATATAGAGAGCGTGATTTCTGTAAATCACGTAAAGAACATAAACCACTTCATTTGAAAAAGTAACAAGCAATCAGCTCTGTAAATTCATATGAATTGACCCCACAGAGGTTGAAAAAAGAAACGTTCAGATTATAAACCAGCGGCCAAAACGCACAGCAGCTCACACCTCACATCTGGGCAACAGGAAAAACCAGAGCAGACTAAAAATGAATGTAAACGTGTCAGTCCAAGGGAATGAAATCAAACTTCTCAAAGCCAGACTAATATACGCAGATAATGCAGTTGGGAGTCGAATCCATCCTGCATGTATACACTCAACTAGACTTAATATATTCTCAGCGCTTCACAGATCTTATCCAGGAAAAAGGTAGAGAAGAGGAGGGCAACAAAAAAGAAGAATCACAAGGAGATGCATGCATTTGTAAAAACAAGTAGACCGTCCACATCAAAGTCCGCCATCTTTTTACATAAGAAGCCCCCTCCCACGCTCAAGACGAGAAACAAGTTTGAAGCCAACACAGCACACCATGTCGGTGAGTCGTTACTCTGTAAACGGTGTTTCCGTAGATCAAAGGCTCCTCAGTAAACAGCCATTTTTTGTACGGTGGGGTGTTTGTCTGTGGAGGTTTTACTGCTCGCGTTAGTTTAACATAGTCATCAAATAACGTTGTGGAGCACATAACATTAGCTAACTGCTAATAATGCATTAAACTCCTAACATAACCTTAGTAAAGTAAAATATGTTTGGTTTTAATCCTTAGGTTAAAAAGACCAACAAATGAATAACTTTAAAGGGGAACTCCGGGGCATTTGAAGCGTGTTTCCATTGCTAGAGGTTGTCAAATAATGATAGTATGACACAGAGAGGTGCGTATCTGCGCTCCCTGTGTGGAGATTGCTCTGTCCGCACAGCATGTCATGCGAGGCTAATACGTGGTGGCTAAGGGGCAAGCGCTAACCCTTCCACGTAAAACAACAACTTGCACACTGCAGAAACGTCACACCTCTTTATAACCCATCCGACAATAAAGTCACAAGCCTTACCATCAAAACCATATGCATGGTTCTCACATTACTGGCATGGGGACGTTACAAAAAAACTTTATAAACAGCATGTAACTCACCGGCTGGTTGTAGGCTCGCGCATGTGAAAGCCCAAAAGAGTCGATGGAGAATAATCCCATATACAAAACAATTATATTCTCTAGAAAAACTGCGTTCAAGTATTTAAAACATTACAACAATATTACTGGGCATGTATTGTTGTAATGTTTTAAATACTTGAACGCAGTTTTTCTAGAGAATATAATTGTTTTGTATATGGGATTATCCTCCATCGACTCTTCTGGGCTTTCACATGCGCGAGCCTACAACCAGCCGGTGAGTTACATGCTGTTTATACAGTTGTTTTGTAACCTCCCCATGCCAGTAATGTGAGAACCATGCATATGGTTTTGATGGTAAGGCTTGTGACTTTATTGTCGGATGGGTTATAAAGTGGTGTGACGTTTCTGCAGTGTGCAAGTTGTTGTTTTACGTGGAAGGGTTAGCGCTTGCCCCTTAGCCACCACGTATTAGCCTCGCATGACATGCTGTGCGGACAGAGCAATCTCCACACAGGGAGCGCAGATACGCACCTCTCTGTGTCATACTATCATTATTTGACAACCTCTAGCAATGGAAACACGCTTCAAATGCCCCGGAGTTCCCCTTTAAGAACATTGTGCATTATCAAAGATCACTTCGCCATCCTAAATGGCTTGTGTATAAACAGTGTTTATTAGTGAATTAACTTTTTTATTAGAGATTCTCTTTGTATGACAATAACTGGACGTGACAGCTGTAACAATGTTATTATTGTGATGTAATACGTTGCTACACACACTGCCATGAGGTGAGCTGCTCAGGGAGGGAACCCGGAGGTTTAAGGAAGATGCTAAGCTAAGACGTAGCTGTGCCATTTTTATCTTTTGTCTTGTTCAATAAAGTTTCCAGAAGCAAGGGTAACACTTTAATCATCAAGTTTGTATAGAGTAGTGATAAAGAATAAGCTGAAACAAAAGCTTTTCTATAAAGTGATTACATCTTTTGATATGACACATAACACAAGAATAAATACTTAACAATTACTGAGACACGCCACCTTTGACCTTACCTCGTGTATGTTTTCTGGGTTCACAGGAATGTCCACTCTGGTCCGTGTGAAGGAGCAGCAGATCCCTGTGAGGCACGTTTTTGCTAAATTGGCTAAAAACAGCCTCATTGCTTTGCCCCCTTTGCTTGGTCCAGGATATACGCGCCCACATTCTGAAATCAAATCCAAATGGTTTTGTAAGAGATGAAAAAACATTCCAGTTCATAATGTTGTGTGGAATATCTGGGTCTTTATCATGCAAGATAATCAATCAAATTTGATTAGAAGACTTTCCCTAAAATTGTATCATCTATCGGTATTTCAGTTTTTCGAAAATAGGACGTTTTTCCTATTTTACTTCAAAAAAAATACTAGTATATAAAACCCGGCATAACAGCTGTCAAACGGAAAAAATTTCAATTAAAATAAGCATGGACAGTCTTTCCAATTGAAGACTTTCCAGATTTCTTCATACCTATTCCTGGGACTTCGGACTCCTGATACACAAACGAAATGGTTTTGCTGCCCCCCGAGGCGAAGAAATGATCAAAAGCGAGCAGCTAGTCAGCAAGAAAAAAGGAAGAACACAAAAACATTATTAATCATTGCATCATATTACGATGCAAGTATAAAACAACCAAAAACAAAACATAACCTTGGAACGAAACGTTTAGAAAGCATCACACCAAACTGAAGAAAAAGCCACAAAAATAACGCGTTATGAATCAATCCCACAAAACCTCAGCTGATCACCTGACTTCTGATTTGTGTTGGTGAGATATTTCTGCTTTTGATAGCATTAGTACCAGTTTGGAGTCACACTGAGGAGGAACTTACTGAAGGAGAATCCAAAACAAATTCCTCCACCTCTGTTGGTGCCAAAGACAGCCGGTCAGCCAGGATGTCAATCATGTACTTGTGTGCAGGGGTGAGCAGCTTTTTCCTCTCTTCTCTTGCCTGCTTATGTTTGGCCTGAAGGAAGACAAGAGTCGGAAATAGTGTAGAAGTGTATTTGCTCTACGTAACTAGAGCTGTATCTCAACGAATAAGCTGAATCAAATGGGCTGCTTTAATTCTGAAAAGAAACAACTGAAACTTACCTGAGACACACACTTGTTTGCTTTTGGATTGGGTGTGTCCATCATAACGATGTCTGGAAGGGAGAATCACCCCTTAAGCCGTAATACTCAACGGTTCCCTTTATTCCCTCTGAGAAAACACTATTAGCCACTAATGTTGTTGATTTATCAACTTTTTCCTGTAATTCAGTAAATAAAATGCATACAGTGACATCAACAGTCTCCTCAGTTCCTAAGCGCTGGATGTGCAACATCTGATCCATGTTTCAAACATTTTTAAAAGTAATTCCTTCAAATTCAAAGGAGCAGGTAATTACAAAAAAATGTTTTTATTGTGTTTCTATATTATTTAAACTTACTTTGGTGAGGTTCCTGATCAATTTGAGCATGAATAAACGCTAATTATTTTTCTTTCTAGCTGATAAGGTATGTTAGCTCAACCGTTACGTCTCAGTTTATGTTGTTTGTTCATTCACTTTTTCAAGTTTGATATTCTGCTCTTACCGAAACTTTATCATCCGACGTATTTGTAGCTTCCAATGTTCAGCTTTTCTTCTTGTGTCGTTTCTGAGTTTCTGAATTATTGGACCATGGAAATATTTTTCTCCAGCCGTTGAGAACTGCTACTGATTCCAAACGTTTATTTAACCGTTTTTTTGGTTTTGTTTTTTTTAACTTCCTTTTAAACGTTGAGATGTCACGACCGTTGGCGCGTGGATGACGTAGGACTGTTGGATGAGCTAACGTTTTAATAATTAGCTCTCACACTCTGTTTTTAATGGGTTGCTTAAGAATTACAAGTATATGTCCAAGATTTTTTTTTTTCCTGAGCCATTACCCAAATTTTGTTCACAGTAAAGTTTTGTTTTGATTGTCAAGAGCTACCACACGCAGTGTGGTGTACAGTAATGGGACAAAAACATTTATTTGAATGTCAGCTGATGAAATTTTTATTGTCACAGTCAAAACAATAAATAGATAAATGTGATGATAAAGAATGAATAAAGGGTTGTTTTAAGTTAAAGTTGTAGACAAGAATGACCTCTAGTATCTGTCATTATGGCTGTGAACCTGAAGAACCCTCTGGCTGAAGTCCTTCCATTGTCAGTGTAAAGCAGGGGTAGGCAATTAGTGGCCCGCCATCAATTATATCTGGCCCGCAAGATGGAATTTTTGAAATATGATTTTTGAAAGATATTTTTCAAACCTCATGTTTTATCGCCTGTTTCATGAGAGATGCCAGGAGATGCAACATTCAGCCTAATAACAGTGTATAGAAGAAAAAAATGTTTTAAATTAAAAAAAATGAAATGCATTTATGTAAATCCACAATAGAAAAACATGGCCATGGCCCGTAATACTATTGTCAGAAAAAAATTGGCCCAGGTCCAAACTTAATTGCCGACCCCTGGTGTAAAGTGTGTGTATTTATTGGACGGGGGGGGGGGGGGGGGGGGGGGGGGCAACTAGTGCATAGCCTTTGAGGACAAAGAGATACATATTTCTAGGTACCAAACTCGGCAAAATGTCTTCCGTCACAATTTGACCTTCTCCTTACACAGGCCTGTGACAGGCCAAGTTTTAAGAGGTATTATCAAATCCCACATAGCCTGTCCCTTATTCTTGAATGGATAGACTCTATGGTTTAGCGCAACTGCTCTGCAGAAAAATCAACAACAACTTTGTAGTCTTGTTTCAAAATAGACATAAGAATCAGCACCCTCAAAGCAGCGTTCCCAGAGCCTTCATACTCTTAAGGCTGTTCAAGGGCACACAGCCTCGTGTCTTTTGGTCATATTCCCATCCACACAACCAGCAACCTCAAACTGAAAGTTATTTTGATGTGAAAAATAATTCTAAAATCAATCTTTAATGAGCTTTCGGTCTTGATAAAAATGATGGTGCACTTGCACTCAGTGTACATTGAAAGATAGCCCATATTAAAGCTTTGTGTGTTGTTTCATTCACTTGAGGATTTACTAAGTTGATTCAGTGTCACAAAAGGTTGTGTGTAACTGTTGTTGGAATCTATGGCCAGGAGGGGGGAGCAGAGAGCAGAAAAGCAAGACTGAGATATACAAGGAACTGACTCTGGAAGACAAGAAGAACATGAAAACAAAAACAAATAAGCATAAAACAAAGACAAACTTAACAAAACCTAACACAGAACTTGCTTGTTTGCTTGGGCACATCTATTCAAATAGTTGAGTCATTCTGCTGAGTGTATTTATACAGTGCAGTATACAAACATGAATTTCTAATTTTCAGTGAGTATGACTCTCAGTGACTATTGTGTTGCCTGCAATATGAGGAGAGAGAGCCTACAAATACTGAATAATTCATCATTCTATTACTAACTCGGTCGGCCCCTGAGTTAATTATCTGCTGTTTGATAGCTCCCTCGATACTTTGCTCACAGCATTAGTAGGAACAAAGAATCGTTCCAGTAACACTGTTAATCCATGAAAGACATGTCACGGGCTGACAGCCAGTCACTCTAATGTGTGAGATTAATGTTGAAGCAAAGGTAACATTGAACTCAAACACTGCCCTGCTGATCTGGAACACAGCCTCCAAGCGATGCTTGCACAGAATCATGGGCCAGATGTGATAATATGCTTTTCTTTTCCATAAAGTATCATTTTTCTTCACTAAAGATGCACAGTGTGCAGATCAGTGGAAGCTTTAAAGGTGATTCACTATCACAAATCAATTCAAACCAAGCTATTCACACTCCTGCATGACTTTCTTTCTTTCTTTTGACCAGATATTTTACGGAGAGAAATATCTTAAACAAAAACAACAGACAAGTACATTTTGAATGTCTTTTACCAGATCAGACTAAACAAAAAAATTCTATGTAGCTTTAACTAACACAGAGAATGCAGAACCTTTTCATGTCTAAAACTGTTTGAAATCATATCAAAAACTTGCTTTTTCTCACTTTAGTAAATGTTGAGCACTATGTTTAACACTTTTTTCATGTCTTATGTAGATCCTGGTTGTAAATAGAACACATTATGTATATCATTTTATAGAATAAAAACACAAGAACACAAGCATACTGTGACAAACATTGAGACTCCTGCCACCAAATACAACATTTTGTTGTAAAAGATCTGTGCCAACACTGATGTTCAAGTTTATATCTGAAATGTTTAACTTTGTTTGGGTAGTTCATTGAGATTAGTTTGGTGTCCATAATTTGTCATTATTGTCTTCAGAGTTTAGAAGTACATCAAAAACCATTCGGACATGATGCAGTATACTACATGCATGCTTTTGCCTCTGATAAATATGAGTTCTTATCCATTTACAGTGAAAGCTTAAGATATTACCTCCTAAATGTAATTTTCTCTTTCTTAATTTAGGCTTTTCTCATTTCTTGAGATGATTTGGAATAAAATACTCTTGTTGATATGTTTATATTTTCCAGAAAACCCCTCAGGTTTTAAATTGCTCAGATATGAATAGCTTAGAAAGCCTGACATGCAGTTTATAGAAATTTCAGTGTCTGAGGAAGCAAACAGACAATAGGTTACAGAGGTTGAGTTAACAGGTAATCAACATTGTCTAAAATGGCTCTTCTAACTTTGCGCAAATGTTTAAACAGAGCTGTCATAAAGTGATGAAAGACACAGCTTCCCATAACAGTTTAGTTGTCTTTTTATTACTCTGGTTATTCAATAATCAATTGCTTGCGTGCACTGCATGTGTGCTCAGAATTGTTTGGGAATTAAAATATCTGAAAAACGCGCAGGCATGAAGGGCCCTTGTGAAAAACTCTTTGCTGAAGTTCTATGTTTACTGTTGAACCGTGGATTAGATCAGTAACAAAGGGACATTTTAGGAAGTCCCACGTCAAAGCAAACGTTACTAAAGGGTGGGGGCTGTTTTCATTTAGCCATAAAGGATGTTTCACAGGTGTGGTGGTTAGCACCGTTGCCTCACAGCAAGAAGGTTCCAGGTTCAACTCCCAGCTGGGGCCTTTCTGTGTGGAGTTTGCATGTTCTCCCCGTGTAAGCGTGGGTTCTCTCCGGGTACTCCGGCTTCCTCCCACTGTCCAAAAACATGCATGTTAGGTTAATTGGTGTCTCTAAAATTGTCCTTAGGAGTGAGTGTGAGCGTGTATGGTTGTTTGTCTCATTTGTCTCTGTGTGGCACTGTGATGGACTGGCGGCCTGTCCAGGGTGTACCCCGCCTCTCGCCCATTGACCGCTGGGATAGGCTCCAGCCCCCCCGCGACCCGACCGACGGATTCAGCGGTATAGAAAATGGATGGATGGATGTTTCACACTATATTGAATGTTATTAGTTTAATTTGTCTATATTCATGTCACTACTCGCAATTTGGTATCATGACAAGGTGTGAAATCTTCAAATAAATATAATCCATTTATTGTGTCAACAGACAAATTTTGCTGCTTTTTCTTTATGTGCTACAGCACATGAAAATAACTGTCAACGCATTGTCACAGCCTTGGTGTAATTGTGACATATGGACTGTTGCATCACATATGTAAGGACAATGTGCTCATTGAGAAATTGAGAAATTTCAGTCTTTCCTTGCATTTTCCCCCACTGTTTCATCTCCTTTTTACACATTACAAACTTCTTGGTACTGAAAATGATGTGATTAAGGTTGGGTGTTAAAAATGACTTGACCAAGCTGAGGTTATAAAAACAGGATGACAAGAGCCAAGAGCTCTCCTCACACCACTCCAGTTTTAGTCACTCCTAACATTTGTCATGTTTGTTGGCCTTACAAGGCGAGGAGGGGCCTTGTCTTAGGATTCCTACATTAAAAACATTGCGAGTAAAAGAAATAAAAGTTTGCTTGAACACATGCAGACCCTGTGTTACAAACTGAACTGCTATCTGGAGACAAAGACCAAAATGAACAGGCACCAACACAGGTTTGGGTGAAAATGAACAGAGAGAGTTAGTAAGTAAAGTCACATGACCTGGCCTCAATCAAGGTTGTCAATTGAGAGCACACTCAGATAGTTAAGGCCCTCAACAAGCATCAATCAACACCCCCACTTGTTCTCACATTTACAACAAGAAAAACAAAAACATTGCAAAGAGCAAAATCACATTTTGGTTCGGCAATCACCTAAATAGAAACCTAGAAAAGGCAAGAAGCTTCCCTTTTGTAGCTGGTTTTGTCATTTGGTCAGCAACCATTTGATCTGTTGGGCAATACTCCAAAAACACATCACCATTTTTTACAGTAGATCTTACAAAATGATATTTGATGTCAATGTGTTTGCATCTCTGTCGGCTAAAGGGATTCTTTGCCAATGCAATTGCCCCCGGTCATCTTCATAAATTACAGGTACATCATAATGAGAGTCAAGATGTTTAAGCATTTGAGACAGGTACAAACATTCTTGTGTAGTGACAGCTAACGCCATGTACTCAGCCTCACATGTCGACAGTGCTACAGTTGGCTGCTTTTTGGTCTTCCAAGAAATCAGAGGACCATTCTTACATAGGCTAACACAATAACCAGATGTACTACGTCGGTCAGTTGCATCTCCTGCCCAATCCGAGTTACCCAGGCTCCGCCCTCGCAGTGACGCAACACCTTCGGCTCTGCTACACTTACTCAGGCAAACTGCTCATTCAGGTGGATTCGAGTTCCCGAAAAAATGGGAACTCCACCCACTTTGTCGGGAAGCAATCGACTTTGAGCAGCGCCAACGGCCCAGGGTAGAGGCGTGTTCAAGGTAGTGACGTGATTGAACTGCCACTCAACCCATGGATTGTACACGGAAGCGCTTCATTCAATATCAACATGGAGCAGCGTCAAGCTTTTGACACTGCTGTAGATGCTGTAAGAAAAGTGTTCGACGGGAGATTCTCGTTAAAAATCGAGCAAAGAACAGCCCTTGAATCATTTCTTGACAGGAAAGACGTTTTCGCCTTGCTCCCTACTGGCTTTGGTAAGAGTTTAATCTACCAGTTAGCCCCGCTGGTAGTTAAATCATACGTCAGAGGAAAGAGTGGTGTAATTGACTTAAGCTTAGGCACAGCCTTTTCTGGCCACAACCAGTAGCAACCCGAGGGAGGCGGGTTGACCAGGCCATTTCGAATCGTATTCGTTATGGTCTTGGTCAGACCAGAATCTCGAAGAGATTTGAAAGTCTATGTTAATCAGGCTAAATCCGAGTCACTATAAGCCACCAACTGTAACCCATCATCACATTTCCTGTAACACAGCATCTTGTCAATTGTGCCTTTCAGATATTTCAGTACATGTTTTACAGTCGTCCACTGCTCTTCTGTTGGCGCACTGAAATATTGTGAAAGTTTACTTACGACACAACTCAAATCTGGTCTAGTGCATGAACTAAGATAGATTAGGCTACCCACTGCTTCTCTGTATTTCCTGAGGTCACTCATCTTTTCATCGTCATCAACTCATTAAGAATGATCTTAAATTCTAAATGACAAAACAGTAACATACAAACTATCAACACAAAATTAAATGAGCCTTGAAAATTCACTAAACATGAGCCCTTTTAAACAGCCAGTCATGTACTGCCCTAAGGGGTTAAACACATTAACTGGGTGGGTCAAACTATGAGTGCCCCCTATTATTTGGTGAAGAAGGCCTACATTCAATCCCACAGGGTGGATGAAGGATCTGCCAGCCAGACTCATTCATTTTTTTGGTCAGAGTTCAAACTGGTTAAAATGGGTTTTAACCAGTAAAACTTTAATCAAGTGACATACTTTAGTCAGCCTCCTTCAGATATGTTCTACAACAACTTTTGAAACATCGATACGCGTAACCTGCATGAAGATGTAATGTTGAGATAACCTGTTAAACCCTAAAGTGAGCATCATTTCCTTAGAGAACTCTTTAGTGCTGCTGGGATTATCCCCCCTGCAGATTGTCGATGGGCCTTGTCCGAACAGAGTAAGCAGGGCAGGGCCTTTGTTAGAGCCTTTCAGACAGAGATACCCCTCCCCGATTCCCCCTGATCCCGAGGCGAGATTGGTCGGGTATCCGTAATTGAGTCATCTGACTCGGTCGGACCTTGCCTTCCACAGCTGAGTAAACCAGCACAAAGAGACTCTGGCTACTTTCCAGGTTAAGTGTGCCGCGTGTGTGCACAATTCCAGCACATTAGCCCCATGCTGTTAAGATGCAAAACACTTTTACTTGACCTCTGAGATGCCCGTGGCTTCTTTCTGTTAGCCTCATTCAGACAGAGCTAAGCCCATAAGAGACAAAATGCTGCTAAAGATGAGTTGAACCAAAAAGCATGGAGATTGAGAGACTGGAGAGACTGCAGCACCAGCAGAGGAATGATAGATTCTTCTTCTGATCTATAAATACCACAGTTAAATAGTTCTGGAAAGCTTGCGGACTTCCACCATGTTTCAATCAAAGCAGTCTCTCCGGCATCAATCTCAGGTGTACTCACACAGAAAAAAATTGAATTGAATTGAATAACTTTACATTAAAGCTGCAGTCTGCAGGATTTGTTGTTGTCATACGTAAAGTCCTACTTTTTGGCATTTTAAGAGTTTACATGATCTATCAGAACGCTTGAAGTTGAAAACGGTGACCTCCGTAGTCGCAAAATGCAAGAAATGCTTATTTTTTAACCGAAAAATAAAAAGTTATTCAACTTTCTGTCCCGCCCCTTCAAAACACATGAGAACTCGTGCACGTAGACGTGCACGCCAGATGCGCCTACACGACTCCTCATTCATCAACTCACCTGTCATTTGCGATCATGGAAGACACAGTAAGTAGACTAGCCCGTAATGAAGTTCAATAGTCCAGATAAATAAGCGTGGGGACGAGCCTACCTTGTATCGCGCGTGCACAATCGGTGATTGACAGGCAGAAGAGCCCAGCTCGTAAACCTGATTGGTTACCTTTTACCGGTCCGGTCTGCAATTTTGTAAACAAACCTGCTGGCTTTGGAGGGACCTAGCGGGACATATAGGGGACCTAGAGAACTCATTTTTTTTTGTATTGGGGTATTTAATGTACTACTTTCAGAATCCCCGGACAGTTCCAGGCATTATGCTTGAAAAAGAGTTGCAGACTGCAGCTTTAATGCCAGCAGTGATCCCAGCAGTCTTCAGAAGTGCAACACGCTGAAAGAATAACAGGGGAGGCCTGTGGTTGCAAGAAAAGCTTCAAAGTTGCTTGATCTGTACGTTTCCATTTTTTACTAAGACTGAGGTGCCCAATATGATGGATTCTATAAGGGAAAAATTATTTTACGTGCACATCTCCTGCAAAACAACTTAGTAAAAGACATTAAAGCAGACATTGTTCCCCGTGATGCATACGAAAGCCATGGGGTTCAACTGGTCGTTCAACTGATTTTACACCTTCAGCGACGTGTTTTTTCACTTTTAATGCAATAAGCAGCATGACTCCACAGCCAAAGTCTTAATGACAATGATTTTGCTTTACTTTTACCTGTGCGGATGATACTCAAACAACAGCTTCCCATCCATCATATGGAAAATAATGTTAAACATCTGCTCTTACTTTTCCTCCAGCAGGTGGCTCTTTGATCAAATTCAGTATAAAAATGTGCCGTCAGTCCCTGACAAAAAGAGTCTGCTTATAAGTTCAGATGGATGTGGACTGACATGTTTATAATTTCTAATGAGATTAACACTCTAGACTAAAAGTTGGATCAATGATTCTGACACAACATATCAAACGGGATCTTTTTGCACACGTACCGACGTGATGCTTGTTAACAAAATGAAACACAAGTTGATGTTGCTCAGTGGTGGGGCTTCTCACAACAGCTTTAAACATACCGGGATCTTCAGACACTTTGATTGAATAAAAATGGACATAATATGCAAGTTTCAGCAACGGATCATAATTGAAGGCCTTAAAAAACAACCCATACATGCAGTTATTTTTCACTTTTATGACATAAAAATCCAAAAAACAGACACATGTCAAAGTTGTAACACAACAAAATAAAGATGCCAAAGGGGATGGGCAGCTTTACAAAGTAGTTTGTGTTCACATCTGGTGATCATTATGCCAACCAAAGCTTTCACTGCTTTGCTGCACACATAAGAAAATATATGAGAACAAACATTAAGGCTGAAGAAACACACGAGGCAGTTAAGCTGATCGTTATTGTATCCAGTGGATAGTAGGTCAAAAGGAAAGTGAGTATGAAGAGGGTACAGATGAGAGAGCACTGGAGCCACCTCGTATGTAAATGATCACTTCTCAACATAACATGTGGAAAGTGTGCGGCTCTCCTGCTCTTGTGAAATAAACAAATCAGCCTTTTCAGAATGCTGATAAATAGCGCAGAACAATTCATTTGAATAACAGCTTACCACCTGAGATCAGGTGTCAGCTATGAAAAGATGTGAACGTAATTAAAGGGTTTGAAAGGGCTGGCTATTCCATAAGAACAGCTTGTCATGCTTTCAAGTGGACAAGGGCCCCAGCATTTAACCCCAGCAGCTTTGAGGAAAGTCTAAGTGCATCTTCAGCCAGCCTGTTGTTGCTTTTTATTCTTGGAGAAATCACTTGGCCTGATCTGACTCTCCTGAGTGGATATAATGAGGAGGAGGTGTGCATCATCACCAGAAAACAATTACGTAGGTGCTTGGGAACCAAACAGACTGTACGGGCAGAATATTGCATTATCAGCAACAGTAGCTGTGAAGAATAAATGGCGTATAAATAAATTGATCAAATAAAATCACACAAATATGTGGCTTGTGTCTGCAATGGGAAATGGTACAACTGACATTCTGCCCCCGTCAAATGATTCTACATCAGTCCCCCAGCTCAGATGGGGGATGTAAACGTAAAACCCAATGGACATTGTTGCTGAATGTGTCGTGCTCGGGTCTGCTGGACAAACATTTACAAACCAAAACTTCTCAAAAGGAGGCCCTGAAGCTGACATGACCGATCCATTTCACCCGTCTGCACAGCAGCTGGAGGCTCAAAGTCCACCTATTTAGGACCAACTCCTGTGGTCCAGTCAAAAATAATAAACTATATTTTTCATGCTCAACAAAAACTGTGGTCCGTCACATCCTGTAGGATGGTCCAACGGCATTCCTTCCTGTTTCAGAAGTGATGGTGTTTGGTCCCAGTGGCTCTTGCAAATCCCCTCCTGTTGACTTGGGCCCCTTGGTGCAATACAGGAAGCCAACAGTCGCAAACTTGGGTTTTAAGATGGACAGTGATTTTAAATTGGACCGGCAAATTGGTGCAATAGTGAAGTCCAGCTTTTTTTGTATCTTAGTCTCAGTGTATCTGGTCTTAGGTGAAGCCCTTCTTTGCACATACGCACTTTGAAACAGTAATCAACGCCTTTATTACATCTCGGCTAGATTACTGCAATGCACTTTATTCAATTCAATTCAATTCAAAAATACTTTATTTATCCCAGAGGGAAATTAAATGTTGATGTAGCTCAATTAAATCAAAGAGTTATTATAGATGCTGATGGCTGTGGGCAGGAAAGATTTCCTGTAGCGGTCCGTTTTGCATCCAAACTGAAGAAGCCTTTGACTGAAGAGACTCTGTTTTCTGATAACAGTCTCATGGAGAGGATGTTCAGGGTTGTCCATAATTCTCTTGATTTTATGCAAAATCCTTCTTTGCATTATTGTCTCCAGAGGTTCCACAGTCGTCCCCAGAACAGAACCAGCCTTCCTTATCAGGTTGTTGAGTCTTTTTAGGTCCCTGGTTCTGATGCTGCTGCCCCAACAGATGATGCAAGAGGAAATGACGCTCTCAACAACAGACTTGTATTCTGAGTTGTACGTGGTACCGATAACAGATTAGATAAATTCACCCAGCAGGTTGACTGTTTTCGATTCCTTCTTTTACTAACTAATAGAACATACAATAGTGTGTGTGTGGTGCTGGTGCTCCTTTTCTATACAGTGTTGTGTGTGTTGGTGAAATATTGCTTTGCTTATCCCTGGCTTGGGTCTGTGGGACCCATTTTCAGGTTTTGCTGAAGGAAAATGGTATGAATACTTTTTTCACAATGAGATTCACTGGCCAGAGCTCAGTGCTACGCCGTGTGCTACCCCACCTCAGCATGCTGATAGCCCAGCTGCTGATACAACCTCCACACCAACAGGGCCTCCAGTCACCTCACGCTATGGTCGGATTACCAGGCCACCTAAAAGACTGGATCTCTGAAGGGAAAGAAAAATATGTATTCTGGTTGTTGCCAAATGTTTATGTTTGTTTATGAAGTTGCTGCTGCCAGTATAAAACCAGTTGTATTATGTTGCCAAATCTTTATGTTGTTGTCGCTGCCGGTATAATGTACAACAGTGATAGGTTTTGGCATGATAAAACAAGTAACTTTCTTGAGTACTCAGTAGGCCTTTGTTTCAGGTCTCAGTTCATATGCCATTGCTTTAATTAAGAAAAGGGAGATGTTGCAGGACATGTGCTGCCACCTAGCCTGGCGACGCCATCCTACGTACTTCCGCCCAAAGATTTTGGCTCCGCACATAGTCTGGCCAAATCCCCCTACCTCGGTTCGCTCAGTGTTTTGCCAATCAGCAAACAGTTGCGAGTGGTGACGCAGAACTCACGCGGGGAGTCCATTGTAGTCCATATAATTGTAGTTCAACCGCAGCGGAAATAAACATGGCGACGGAAGAACGCTAGAAGCTATCCATGAAGTTGTCTCAACTCTGGAGATCATTACACAATTAAAACGAGAGCAAGAGGAATGCCTCGTCAATTTTGTTAGTGGCAAGGATGTCGTAGCTCTCCTTCCAACTGGCTTTGGGAAAAGTTTGATTTATCAAATGGTACCGGTATAATGAAAGCGGATGTGGGAAGCGTGATTCGCGAGCTAGAGCCTCGCGAGAGTAAGCATGAACCTCGGCGCATAACCAACGTCATTTCTAAACATTATCATTGGTTAAGGGAACTCCGTTACTCCAATAAATTTAAGTTGCTGGGTAAGGTCCCGCCCTCCATGGAAACGGATTCCTCTTGGGTTTTCCCAGACTGTTTGACAGAGTCAACAGTCGGCTTTCGCCCAGGCTAGCTGCCACCTGCCTTTATAAATGTGTTGCTGCTGCCATCTGTCTTTGTTATGTGGTACTGCATCGGTGGTTCTCCTGGTGTATGTTTACCCACTGTAACTTGCGCTCTGCTGTTTTACAACATGAATAGTCAAGTATACCAACACCACTGTGTCCTCGTTCATGAAACAAAGTGTGTGTGTGTGTATATATATGTATATATTAGTGGTGGGCATAGATTATTTTTTTTAATCTAGATTAATCTCACTGAAATCTTGAAATTAATCTAGATTAATCTAGATTAAAATGGCTCATTCAGGGGGGACAATCCGCGGCGTTCACGGAAACAGACGTGTAAACTTTGGTTCCTATCCAAACAATAGTCGTTTAATCCTGAGACTGTTGCAATTGCCGTGTTGAGTGCTTCCATACAATAGTGTAGTAACCCCAAGCATACCTTTCTCACTGCAATTAAGTTTTATTTCGGATTTATTTCGGATTTAATTTCGAATTTAGTTTATTTTCACAGCTGCCTCTGCTATTCCTGCTCTTCTCAGGTGTACCTAATGTAGTTTTACATAATTTGTAAAAGTGATGTATATCTTGTATAACAAATTGTAAATAACAACATGTTTATTCGTGTTCCTGCCCTCTCTTTCCTCATGTTTTTTTCCGCGGGGGTGCTGCACAGCCGCGGGGCCTTTAAGAATTGAACATTCTAAATGTGACGTCACGAGCTACCAAAGCTACCAAAGCAAATTCTCAAGCGAAGCTTCTCCAGCGAGTCAGCAACATTAGGGCAGACCAGTTTATTCACATGCATGGCTCCAGCAGTTTCTCTAGCTACGCCAACTTCTCATATTCAGCACTTGTTGGGAGGGCCAGATGGTGCTGCTGTTGAGATAGCGTTGTGTGCAGTGCGTCTCTGTTGCGCCACACGCGCAGTATCCTCCCTGCGGCCACCATATTAGGAGCGCTGTCTGTTCCAACAGGGCAGATTTTGTCAACTATCCCCCACAGATAAGCGACCTCCATAAACTGCCTAGCACAGGCTTCTGAAAAGTAGCGTTCTTCTGTTTTAATCACACCTAACGGCAGACAAAGTACATCGGCCCACACCCGAGCTAAAATATCAAGGTAAAAGTCATCACAGTTTGCTTAGGCTACCTATTTTGACCCAGTTCCCAACCCAACTTTGAGAATAGATTAACGGCGATATTTTTTATATCGCCCGATAAGACTCTCAAATTATCGCAGCACGTTAACGCCGATAACGGCCCACCACTAGTGTGTGTGTGTGTATGTGTATATATATATTTACATACATATATATATATATATATATATATATATATATATATATATATATATATATATGTATAGTGTGCGTACTGTAAAAAAGCATAAAATCTATCTCTCTTTGTTTCTACATTGTCCTGCTTTTTTGTCCTTCGCCAATCACATCGGTGGTTTTTGACTGCTGGGCGTATAAAAAGAAAAAACACATGAAAGATAATGTTGCTAATATTTTGCTAATGTCTCTTCAGGCTCCCACCAGCTGCAACATCCCACCTGGGCCAGCCACACCCACCACCTCCACTGGGACGTCATACCGCTCGGTATACTTTCATACTCATGTAACCTAGCTGGCTGTTTGTTTGTTTGTTTGTTTTCTGTGTGGTATACTGTTTCCGTTTTGTTTCCAATCATGGTGGCATATTTTACACTAACACGTGACAATATAATAACGTCTTTGGTATTTTGTTTATATTTTAAAACTCCTCAGGGTTCCTGCTCCAGCGCTACCATACCTTTACCAGCAACAGACCTTGCTCAGTAAGTACTCATTCATATTCATGTTCATATTTGTTTGATTTACTTCTCATTTACCTCTCAGTAACCTCTCATCTTTGATGGTCCATGTTATTTAGTTAAACATTCCTTAAATAAACAAACAGTACAATCTATAATTCTCTTCAGTCAGAAAGATGATGAGTGATGTGAATGCTCATCTGTTAGGTCTATAATTTCCTCTTGAATAACCCTTGTTTGTTATAGAAACATGCCAAATGTCATATTCTTTGCTGTGTTCTAGAATGACTAACAAGGAAGACATCAGATTTCCAAAGAGGAGCTTGAACATGTTCTTTCACTGAAAACCACCTTTACAGAAGCGGCATCTATTCTTTCAATCTCGAGGCCAAATTTCTACAAGTTACTGCAAGACTATAACATCCCAACGTCAAAATTTAAGAGCATCAGTGATCAACAATTGGATCTTGAAGTGTCACAAATAAAAACTGAACACCCAAATATTAGAGAAGTGATGCTTATGGGGCATGTCCGCTCCAAAAACATTGTGGTTCAAAGACAACGTGTAAGAGATTCACTGCTAAGGATGGACCCAGTTGGTGTCTTAGCCAGGAGAAGAACAGCAATAGTTCGGCGAGTGTACTCTGTCCCACATCCAAATTTTATATGGCATGTCGACGGAAATCACAAGTTGATTAGGTGGAAATTGGTTGTTCAAGGTGCCATAGACGGCTACAGTAGGATGTTGATGTGTCTTCACTGTTCCAACAATAATCGTGCTGAAACTGTGAGAGACCACTTCACTGCAGCTGTTGGACAGTTTGGCAGACCACTGCACATCAGGACTGATCACAGAGGAGAGAACGCTCAGATTTGGGAGGACATGCATGCAAGCAGGGCTGAAGGCTCTGTCTTAACAGGAAGTTCTGTACACAACCAGAGGATCGAGCGTTTTAACCGAGACTTGAACAAAAACTGCAGCCATATTTATGCACCCATTTTTAATGAACTGGAATCCCTGAGTATCCTAGACATAGATAATGCAACAGACCTATTTTGTCTCCATTAGCTCTTTCTACCCAGAATCAACCATACTTTGGAGGAATTCTAAGCTGGATTTAACAATCACTCTATCTCATCTGAAGGAGATAGAACACCAGTTCAGCTTTTTAGTCTGGACAATGATTTGCCTCATCTTCACAACCCAGAACTCTCAACAGCAGGGATAGTTTTTTGTTCCTCACCAAACTCTAGAAGAGGATTTTCCCCATTGAATGGCAGGGATTTGCAAGAACTGAATGATGCCATTAACCCTCTTCTACATGACAACAACAATGGCAAAACATTGTTTCAGAGAACACAACAGTTTATTTTGGATAAACTTGTAAATGTGTGATCTCAGCATAACATGGACAACTGGGTAACATTAGCCTCATTGTACTTTCAAAAGTCCACTTTTGTAAAGAGCTTGAGGAGGAGTAGGATGAGGAGAAAGAACACATTCTTCAGTTTGTCACAACATATTCAACATCAGTGAATCTGAATAAACATGGCTTTCAATGGTGAGGAGGGGAATTAAAAAATGTAATCTGAAAAGTACTCCAAATTTCTACTTAAGTACCTTACTTGAGTAAATGTACATAGTTTCATTCCTTCACTACTGTTTGTTGAGTATAAAAAAACTAGTAACTCTAGTTGCTAATTTAACTCGAGTTAAATTCATAACAAGATGAAAAGAATGTGGAGCAAGATGGGAAAACACAAGCTATAGTCTTTATTTTTCAGCTTTCTTATGTAATGCAATTGAAACCACTGCTTTCTAATATGAACAAACTCTATATGCCTCAAATCTCCTCTATGGAATACATTTACACATGGACACCATCAGCCACTGGGCTGTAGTGGAAAGTTTTAGGGTTGTTACCATGCGAGGGGCAGAGGGTACACAGAACAACACAGCAGCCTGATGAACTGATTTCAGTGAATTATTAGTAGATTTACAGTAAAAATTAAAACTAGGACAGCACATTTATGCTAAAGTTGTGCTTGCAACAACAAAGCCTTTACTTGTACTTTAATGGTAGCTGTTAAACATCTCAAAACACAACAATACTTTAGTCCAGTTGTAGACAACATAAATACTAATAGCACCTCATATCCGAAACTAAAGAGTGGAATCCTGACATTTGTTTAAATGGTGCTGAATAAAAATCCATTCATTAATGCCACTAGGAAGCAGTAGTTGAATTCATCATCATCAGTCATTGTTGTTGCATTCACAAAAAGGTGAAGCTCGTTGGCACACGTATGTGCAGTGGGAAGATATCTGTCTTCATCATGAATAAATATTCATTTAGGAGTTGGATGAAAAACCAATGGCTGGGACTTTGCTGCTCCCTGTAGCAAACGCAAAGATGTGACCAGGGCTCAAAGTCTTCAGGAATGCCTCCTCCTCCTCGGTTAGAGTCCTGTCCCCATATGTGTCTCTCAGCTCTTTATCTAAAACAGAGGTCTTCAACAGGGGGTCCGCGGAGGTACTGCAGGGGGGTCGCGAAATCTTTGGTTGATTAGACAATTTTTAACATTTAAAAAAAAAAAAAAAAAATTTTTTTTTTTTCAAACAATTTTTTCTCACAAATTTTGTGCACACGTGTGCCATTCACAGATGCTTTGAGGATTCATTGCCCCATCTACATGCATGTTTAAAGTTAAAATCTGTGGATTATTTGAATAGCTCAGTGTTGTATGCAAGATGTTTGTTTATAAATGGCAGTGGCACGGCAACCCTGTGCCTTGCACATGTTTAAAATAAAGACATGAATATATTAACCTGTGTATTATTTGAATAGCTTAGTATTGAATGTACAATAACAGAGTAGCTATATTTATAAACGGCACTAGGCCCCGTTAAATATAAAACACAATTGTATGCCATATTAATAGTAGGGGGGTCCCTGCTCCAACTCTCCATCAGTTTGGGGGTCCCTGGCCTGAAAAACGTTGAAGACCCCTGATCTGAAAGCAAAGGGAAACCAGTGTTGACTTGGAGACTCGGAAATACTCAGGTTTAAGAAAGACTGAATCAATGACTAATTGAATAACTAATGGTTTACTGTAGAGGTATTTTGGTGAAAAAGCAATGTTATTCTTACAAGCTATCATAACAACTGTATTCTTGTTACATGGTACATAAACATTAGATAGGCACAGCTTCATGAGTTGTAAAGAATAAAATAAATCTGTACGTTTCCTGGATTTCCTTATTGTATAATATACTGAATTAAAAATACAAACTTACTTTCAAGACATTGGAGAAACTCCCTAAATGTTCCCATCATCAACTCCTCCCTAACTCTTCCGTTGCTCCCCAGTACAGAGTAGCTTGGTTTGTGAATACCAGCTACAAAATCAGCTGCTCGACCTTTGACCTTTCCTGGTATGTCAAGCAGCACATGCAAGCTGGGGTTCTCTCTCAGGAGTGATAAAACCTAGAAGGAAATTCAACACCATAAATGAAAGGCCATAAAAATGAGTAGTTATGGTTAAAGGCGGGGTAGGGGATCTTTTTCTGGAACATTTTTTTACATATTGCTTGAAATACTCTTCACACCCCCATTGCAACCAATTAATTAAAAGTTTTGACACAAATATGAAAAGTTTTAGTGGCCTCTAGAACGTACAATCTAGGAAAAACAGTATCCAATCATTGTGAACGGACCGTTCCTTCTCCCTGTGCGCGTACCCTGCTCCGTGAACGTCCAGAAGCTTGGCAGGAAGCTAAACTAGAGCCAGCTTGGCTAGCACCTAGCATTATTAAACGTATAGTTAGCATAAACTAAGTACTAATACGGCAACGATCGATGCTTGCTGGCAGAACAGCGCTCGTGCACCTTCGTGCTCGTGCGCGTTCATGTACTCTAGAGGCGTGCCTTCGGGGGAAAAGTGAAGAAAAGGGTTGGGACTTTTTACCGGTGTATTTTCAAAATGCAGCTTCGCTGGACTCAAAATCCAGGATCTCCTACCCTACCTTTAAGTGGGGATATGGCAATTCTTAGTAATTTTACCACAGCACGGAGCAAATATGATACAGAACTGTGAGGTGAATCTTACTCCATAGTGGGACAAGCCATCAATGAGTTGATCAAGACAGCTCTGCCGTTGCACAACAGTATGGTATAGAACTGCATTTTTCACAAACAAATCTCTGTTGGCCATGGTGACAACAAGTGGAAGACCCTCACCTTATATCGCCATTAGTCACAGCTGCTGACTGCTTTCTCCAAATCATCCTGCAAGGTTGCCTGTTGAACCTAAATATTACAGATCAGATCTTTAAAATCTTATTTTCTCAGGGTGGTCAGTGGTGTAGTGGGTTAAGCAGCCGCCCCATGTACAGAGGCTACAGTCCTTGCTGCAGTGGGCCCCGGTTCGAGTCCCGCACCGGACAGTCGTTTGCTGCATGTCTTCCCCCTCTCTCTGCTTCCTGTCTCTCTCCAACTGTCCTATCATTAAAGGCATAAAAAGCCCCCCCAAAAATCTTATTTTCTCAAATGACTGCATTTAATCAACATTTACAGAAGTACTATGTAGCATTTCACTTACACTTAGTTACCTACCAATGGCAAGAAAGTCATTTTTAGTTATTTATTGGGTAATATGAAACCAAAATTATTTTGATAATGCATTCTACCAAAATAAAAGTAACTGTACTGCTGTGGAATAGTCAAAAAAAGCAAAGGCTTGCTACAATAGTCTTCAGGTCAGAATATTGCCCATTACCTTTTTAGGTTGAAGGATGTCCCCAGACACAATGTAGTCCACGACACTCGGGGACAGGAATGCAGGTGCTTCAGCCCCTACAGTTATTATTACTGTAGACTTCATCCTGCCAATGGTTCCATACAGTCCATTTTGCAAGTGGAGAATGTTCAGTCTTGGTGTGCATCCATTTGGTGTGCCTGAAAGATTAAATAAATTAACACCGCATTCTGTATCGTGTACTCTGGCATTTTCAAACCAATATATTTAGAAAAAACCTTCAAAAGCTCCACTGTCTTGGAAGATAGGCTTCACCAGTAATCGGAAAAACTCTCGCCTGGGACCTCCAAGGTCGGCAGCATCTTCCTCAGCGTCATGTTCATGGCTTGCAAATGTGACATAAAGCATCATGTCACAGCTTTGTGCAAAACAGGTTCTCTTAAACACACGTTGGGCTGTTGGCCAAGCATTGGCTCGACTGATATAGATCTGTCTTGTTTCCGATGTTATAACTCTCTCACTGTGAGCTTGTAGAAGGCCTGCAACTTCTTCTTTGCTCGGCATTTCAGATGACCTATATTAAAAAAAAGACAATGACAAAGATAAACAGACCTTTGGCTACCTCTGCATTTACTCCACTATCACCTTCAGTGCATGAGGAATTGTTCCATGTTGTTTGCGATGTTTACGCTGGTGTAAACAAGAGTTTTACTGTAGTAAAAAAATACTTGTAACTCTTACTTTAGAATATTAACAGCACAGTCTTCTAGTAGACAACACTGAATTGCCTCTTCAAGATTCTCATCTTCCTCCAGATGAACAGGGCTGAGCAAACGAAGATAAACAGGGACAACAGAAAATTCAGCAGATAGCCCAGAAAGAGAGAGAGAGAGACTTATATCAGAAGTTCATAATGTAAATAGACCAACATCTACACTGCTGTATTTCTATGAAGCCCAAACAATATCTTACACAACTTGTGCCACATTATAAGGAAACAATCGTCTCGGGTCCCCTGCCTGGCCCTGATTTTCTCTTGAGTGCTGCTCTCTGTCTCCTGACATCTGGCCTCACTGTCCCTTGGTGGTGAAGGCACTGGACTCCGCATTGCATAAAGAAAAGGAAGTCAAAGGGAAATATTTTTGTAATGATGTTAATCTAATCTTATCTAAGTGCAACTTAACCCTAATTCCATCTTTTAAGCGTGTTTCCTTTAAAAGGCAGCCTTTAAGGATTTAGGGTGAAGCAAAACTGAATGAGATGAGCAAGGTTTGAGAGTTGCCTCTCCCATTCGGTACAAATGACTGAATTGTGCTACTAAGCTCTGTCTACATCTCTTATAATGACTTGTAGGTAGATGAATGAAGACATCCAATCCAAATACAGTTTACAGGTCGCTTACAGTGATCCCACTGAGTCTGACAAAACAAAAACAAACTGCTGCTTAAATTCTGTCAGGTTGGCATTTAATGTTAAGCTTTGGTCACACTACATGACTTTCAAAGTCTTAAAGGGATAGTTCGCCTCTTTTGACATGAAGCTGTATGACATCCCATATTAGCAACATCATTTATGAACATTTTCTTACTCCCTGCTGCGTCCTGTGAGCCGAGTTCCAGCCTCGTTTTGGCGTTGACGAAGGTAGTCCGGATAGTTGGCTGGGGTCACAAAAATAAAGCGTCTTGCTTCTCAAAACAATATCTGTTCAAAAGAGTAATACATTTGCATCACAAAATCGGTAGCCATAAAAAAATCAGACCTCACAATCGCATGGCGCTATTTCTCTCTCCCTTCATATCACTACAGGCTGTGTAAACCGAAAAGCAGACCGAGCAGTCCCCTGCTTCCGAGCAGTAAACAGGTGCAGCTGTCGCTATGAAGGGAGGCAAAAATAGCGCCAAGCGATTGTGAGGTCTGACTTTTTCTGGATAACCATTTTGTGATGCAAATGTATAGGGCTCGGGCACGTGACGTCACTACGTGAGCGGCGGCCATACTGGAGGCTCAGAACTGTTTTGTTTACATTGTTTTCCACTGCGCGCAGACGTACTCCCGCCTGGTCTCGGAACTTTCTTTGTTGGTTTATCTATTTTACTTATTGTCTTTGCCACTATGGTCGCACGTTGCTGTGTCGTGGGGTGCAATAGCGTAAGCCGTGACAGGAATGGGGGGGGAAATCGTAAATGGTTTATCTTTTTACCGGTTTCCTGCTTGGAGGCGCACCCACGGAGATAACAAAGCGTCGTCGACTAGCATGGATCGCTGCTGTAAGACGACCAAGCATAACTTTCCACTCAATCCCGGTGTTGATGAGTGTGTTCTCTGCATTTTCATTCTGGTAAGTTACAGACTTTTGTGTGCTGAGGTAAAGATCCCCGCCTTCACAAGAGGACACTGTCAGTTGGAAGCAAGGGATGTCTCAATGGGTTAAAAGCGGAGGACAAATTTCGTGTGTATGCATGTATACATGACAATAAATCTGATCTTAATCTTAATTTAATGTGGAAAATACAAGGAAAATTGCCCATCTCCATATTCACATGGAAAGGGCGATTGGAACTGTCAGAAACAATACACCTTTTTGTCAGCAAAAGTACCTATCAACATAGTTTTGCCATGCGAAGGTGAAGACAAAACATTCTTTGACAAGATTGTGTCTGTATGTTGTACTCTGACCACCATGAGCATGAGTGTTGTGCAAAGTTGAAGTCGTCTGAAATAAATATGCTTTGAGATACAGCCAAGTGTGTGTTTCATTATTTATTTACAAGTAGAGTAACATGACAAAAGTGTAAAGTGTCATTATAATTGAAACTGTTGCAAAGTATAAGCACTGACACCACATACTATACACGCAATTATGTCCCAAAGGGTGACAATCCATTCCTTGCTCGGTATTTCATAAGGGTCCAGTCCGTTTAAAACCCCAATCTTCTGTATGTACCGATATCTGGCTTCCTTCTGTAATGTATCCCGGTATATCCCACATCCTTTCTTCGATTTTAACATGCTTTTCTCTCACTTTTCTCTCACTGTTTGGTCCTTGATCTGCGTCTTGCCTCAGGGTTTGTTTACGAGATTGTGCCTCCAATATGGCGACCATATCCCAGAATGCAACGCGTGTGCCCGAGCCCTATTACTCTTTTGAACGCATATTGTTTTGAGAAACAAGACGCTTTATTTTTGTGACCCCAGCCAACTAGCCGGACTACCTTCGTCAACGCCAAAACGAGGCCGGAACTCGGCTCACAGGACGCAGCAGGTTTTTTTTTTTTTTAACCCTTCTGCTTGGGGTACCTAGCACACAGGTTCCAGGTAGCCAAGGTAACCAGTCAGGTTACGAGCGGGGCTCTGCTGCCTGTCAATCACCGATTGTGCACGCGCGATACAAGGTAGGCTCGTCCCCACGCTTATTTATCTAGACTATTGAACTTCATTACGGGCTAGTCTACTTACTGTGTCTTCCATGATCGCAAATGACAGGTGAGCTGATGAATGAGGAGTCGTGTACGCGCATCTGTCGTGCACTTAGGCCTGCACGAGTTCTCATGTGTTTTGATGGGGCGGGACAGGAAGTTGAATAACTTTTTATTTTTCGGTTAAAAAATAAGCATTTCTTGCATCTTGCGACCACGGAGGTCACTGTTTTCAACTTTAAGCGTTCTGATAGATCATGTAAACTCTTAAAATGCCAAAAAGTAGGACTTTACGTATGACAACAAGAAATCCTGCAGACTGCAGCTTTAAGCTGAAGAAGCTTGGAAGTGGTTCCAAATTATGGATGTTATGTGTTATTTGCTGTTATTTGCTATTTACGCTTCGGCACGCACTCCGCCCACCCCTGAGGGTCCCCTTTGTACGGTGGGAACGCAAGCTGACCCCAAAGCGAGCCGAACCGTAGCGTACTGCATAGTGGAAACGAGGCTTAAGATTTATATGCAAAGATAAATGATCTTTGTAAAAATTGACAACAATGTCAAGTTTTCAACTATTTACTTGGAATTGCGTTGTTTTTTCTGCATAACCAGAAAGAAGATAAACGAGCGACTTTATCATTTGACCACAGATGTCAAAAGAGGCAGACCCTGAGGAGGAGATGGGCAGAGTGGAGTGGAGTGGGTCCCTCCGCTTTCCTAAAGTGACCCACTTGAACAGAGGAGTGAACTAACAGGTCTCCTGTAGTGTATCCCAGATATTTCATGAGGACCTCAGGATGCTGAAGGATTGTTCCTTTGAATGTGGTACAGCCTTCTGCATTTTCAGTGGTCAGTCCTCAGAACATGGTGGAGTTTTTATTTTCCCAAAAGCCTCTGCACGCATTCTCCAAACATTCATTAGTGGTTCTTGTAAATCTTTGGAGAACCACAGACTAATGTTGACTGAATGTTCTGTGTCCACGTGGCGCCGACACGCTGCAGCACTCGCTGCTTCACCAAAAAGCCACCTGCCAACTTTCATTTGAACACCGTTTCAGCTTCATCGATGTGGCATTATTAGGAGGCCACTTTTACAATCAGCAGTTAGCGTCCGACCGGCTTGTGGTGGTTGTTTTCCACCTTGTGGGTAAACCATTCATGCTTTCATAAAGACTATAAAATGTGGCAATGCAACCTGGGAAGTTTCAGTAAGAAGTAGAGCAGAATCAGCAGTTTGCAGTGAATGAAAGCTTTATTTTGACTCTGGATGTATACAGCTGACTGAATTTGGTTCAGCAGTTGGCAGAGTCGGAGGGTCCTGCCTGCGGATCAGCACACTGCAGAGCCGGGTCAGTCAGTTGGAAGACGATGGGCATCCCTTCAGTCCTCCTTCTGAGTTTCCTAAGAGACGCCAAACAGCACCCGCAGAGTAAACATCACAGCATATCTGCCGGCTTATGGATTTTAAATTCTAAAAAACATTTCTATGATGAGGAAAACCAGTTGACTGTCAAAGGAACAGTAGTATTCCTATGTTTAGGCTAAGCTCATTGTTACAGGTTATGAGGTTATGACTCAATCATTTTTTGTTTCATTTATCTAGAGGATTCCCAAAGAGCTATGGATATCACAAGGACTCTTGCTGAAATGATTGTTAAGGATATACACCTGTGGTTGAAGATGAGGGTTTTAGGAATTTTGTAAAGACACTCGATCATCGCTACAAGATTCCAAGTAGGAAAAATTTAATGGGAGACAAATTGTAGCTATTGTAGCTTTCTTTCACCACAGCACAAGAGCAGCAGAGAGGCTCAAAGAAATTCAGAAACAACCAAAGTTACCAGAACACAAACTGATCCAGTCAGCTGAAACATGGTGGAACTCTGTCTTTTACATGTTTGAGAGACTACTTGAGCAAAAGGAAGCTGTTACTACAGCACTTTGTCTTTGTGGAAAACGCTCACTGTGCTCGAGTGAGGAAGATTGGTCCATGGCTAGTCTCTCCATTGATGCCCTGAGACCATTCGAAGAGGTCACAAAAGAGATATCGACAGAGAAACATGCCTCAGTTTCAAAAGGGATACCCCTGGTTCCATTACTTCGGAGGTCAACTGCAACTCATGAGAGCCAAGGTATCAAGCTAGCTGCTGAGCTCTGATCACGATGCCAGCACCGTCTCAGAGCCATTGAAACCTTTTATGGTCTTGCTGTCAGCACATTCCTGGACACAAGATTTAAAAACCTCGGGTTCCGTGACATGGCAAATGTTGAAGCTGTGAAAAAACGACTGATCACTGAAATGCAGTCAGTGAACCGGACCTCAGTGTCAGCTCCTGAACCAAGTACAAGCTCTGCCACCGGCTCTGTCTCAGTGGCTGCTCCTGCAACTACCTCAAGCTCACCTGCAGCAATAGGTGGGATATGGGCAGAATTTGACTCCCAAGTCCTTGGATTCCAGGAACATCGCACACCTGGAACTGATGCCTTTATTGAAATGCGCCGGTACTCAGAAGAGAAGCCAATACCACGGGATGGAGACCCCCTTCTTTGGTGGAAAACAAATGAGCAGCCTCACTTTGTGATGTAGCTTTTTCTTTTTAACATAATCTGTTGTGAAACCAAACTTCTTTTTATCTCCTCTACTTTCTGTCTCCTTTGAGTCATGTCAAGGTCCTTGTACTTATCACCGTGTTTCGTTTCATAGTGTCGTCTAATGTTGTACTCCTTAGTTATAGCCACGCTGACTCCACAAACAAGACAGACAGGTCTGTCTTTTATATATGTAAACAGATATTCTTCCTCCCACCGGTTTTCTGCCTTTCTTTTCGACATTTTTGGGAAGGGGTAGCACGGTGAAAGTTTCTGGGTCTTGTCCTGATTGACGCGCCAAAACAACAGCAGAGCATTATGGGATTTGTAGTATTAGCGGCTAATGCGCTGTATACAAAAATCCGACGAGAACTCTATGGGCCCGCCATCTTGCCTGCCGCCATTACTGCGTGCCAGCAGAGTGTGACAGTCTGACAGTTGCCGGTGCCCTCTAATGGTTTTTCAATGAAAGCATCCTGCAGGGCTGCCGCTAATGGGACCAACACGCAAGGCACGCAGTAATCGCGGTGCTGCTTTACTTTCGGGTTTTGTCTATAACACTGGGTGGTCAGCTCTAGTAGTCATTTGGGATTGCCTCGCGGGCCAAATATAATTACACTGCGGGCCAGAGTTTGACACCCATGGTATAACACAACTTTGTGTGTCATGTGACAGTTTTATATTCAACAGAAACAACTCATCAACATCTTTCAGCTCATTTGTACAATTTCAGCTTTAACAATTGCACAAAATGCCACTGCCTCTTTTTTCTGTCAACATGAAGGACACATCCATCAACACGAACCTGATATTTACTGTCAGTTATCTCCACATGCTAAACCTGAACAGGGAGCGTACACTTAATAACAACAATAATGCATAAAATGGTGAAAGTCATCCAGTTCATCTCCTTTAATGGTAATTGTGAAAATGAATAAATAAAAGTAACACTTTCACAGGACAGTGTCGGAGAAGTTAAAGCAATAAATAAAGCGTGAGTGGTTGAGGTGAACCTCTGTTTGATGGCACAAGCCTCCATCTTCTCTACAGGAGGAGCCTGAACATCACAGCATCTCCTCTGCCGTCTCCTCCTGTGTCTGGGTGCTACTCGCACATCTGGCCTCTCTCACAGTCACAGCTTTGGCCTGAAAACATTACATCACATTTATTTATGTGTGTACACGTGCAGCATAATGTTGGCAGACCACCAGCAGAACTGAACCCCCCCCCCCCCCCCCCACAAAATGCTTTATTTTGTAATGCAAACCAAACCTTTAGCAAATATCGATGCAGTTTATTCAGGAAAAAGGTTTTCCACGAGGAGTAAAGGCCTGTTTTCTGCATCGCGCAGGCTTTTATTCACTCATTTCTCTTCTCTACATCCCCCTTCTTGATTTAACTCTCAGCCAACATCTTAAATATTTAGAGCTAATGGTGTCACATGCGCTCTGGGGCCGGACCGAGGTGCTTTCAACCTGTACCAGGCAGCTCTAAAATTATTTTTCACCTTTGTTTTTGGGTCCTAGATATCTAACACCTATTCCAGAACTGATCCAGTCCAGTCTAAAGAGTGTCGTTTTTCATCTGGACCCGGTTCAAGGTGGTCTAAATCCCCCCAAAAACAGTGAAATGGTTGCATGTCCAACTTAGTGATTGTGAGATCAGGACACACCAGAAACAGGAAATGATCCTGACTGAATGATCCAGTCAAAAGAAAGAAGTGAAACGTTCCATTTTCTCTGTCGTCTTTGTGTTTTGCTCTTCAGGACCAGAATCAGAGCAGAATCGGAGCAGAATTGGAGCACAATCTTGTAGTGTAAACATGTGTGTTACCTCTTGTATGTCCTTTTCGTGGGAGAAGATGTTGAGCTCTTCCAAAGCAGCCACAGTGAGTTCCTCAACACTCAGTGAGAAGCCCAAAAATCCCTCCAGGGTCTCCCAGTCTTCCAGATTCACACACAGGTAACACAGGTCTCTGATCACAGGCAGCTGAAGGATAAAACATCATTTAGTAGGGGTGGGGGAAAATATCGATACAGTGACATATCGCGACATTTGGCGTGGCGATATTGTATCGATTCAGAAACACCAAATATCGATATTTTGGTCACATACACCTAAAAAATAAACTTTGTATTATGCACCAAAATAAAATCAATTGCTTCTTTAGTCCACTAAATGGTGCTAACCGTTCACTGTCTGGTGCGCTCAACACAGCGAAGCGCGGCTCTCGTAAAATCTGGCTGGCACGTGAACTAGGTCATAGGTGATCACAGCACAGCAACATGTCGGGAGGAGAACTGATAAATGCGCCATCAAAATTTAAGTCAAATGTCTGGACTTATTTTGGACTTTTGAACAAAGAGGGAAAGAAAGACATTGACATGACACATGCAATCTGCAGGGACTCTAGTGCGAAAGTGAAATACTCCGGGAACACAACTAACATAAGAGTTCACCTCTCTGTTACCACCCAGCAGCACTGGCAGGTGAGGGGGGCCAAACGAAACCAGCGCTTGCAAAAACACAATAATTAAAAAAAAAAATAAATCAACCGACACTGGACACTGAGATTGGCAAAGCTACCTTCACATTGTGAGCGTGCAAGGAAGTTAACTCAGTCCATTGTTTACTTCATGCTGAAAGACATCCGTCCATTCAGCGTGGTGGAAAATGCCGGGTTTTGCAACATGTTAAAGACGCTTGAGCCCAGGTCTGTGATTACGTCTCGCCATTTCTTTGCCGAGACGGCTGTGCCTAAACTCTACCGAGGAACTAAGCTTGAAGTCGAAGAATCCTTGAGAACAGCAGGAAGGGTTGCATTAACTAGTGACGCTTTGACGTCGAGGTCAGTGGACTCGTACATGACTGTAACATTGCACCACATCACAGAGGACTGGGAACTGCAGTCTTATGTAGCCTACTCCAAACGCGAGCGGTACATGAAAGCCACACCGGGGCCAACATCGCAGACCTCCTGCGAAATGCAGCAGAAGAACGGGGGATTGCAGACAAACACTTGGTTGTTGTAACAGACAGCGCTTCTAATATCTGTGTCGCTGTGTCGGGATACGTCCATGTCAACTTAATCTCGCATCACAGCAGGAATTAAAGCTGCCAACAGTAGCCAGGCTTATGGCGAGAGTGCTGCGCATCGCTGCCGCTTTGGAATGAAAGCAGAAAATGTTGCAGCTTCCGAGCCACAAACTCAAAACTGACGTAACCACGTGATGGAATAGTGCAGGGGTGGCCAACCCGCGGCTCCCGAGTGACTCATGAGCAGTCCATTTTATTGGAGTAAATATTTGAAGTAAGGTGAATTGACTGAAAACTTTTTTTTAACAGATAAGCATGTTGATCAAGATTAATTATGTTGGTATCCTTTGCAGCTGAAAATTTGTCTATATATCGTGATATTTGGTATCGTGGTGTCTCTGGCGATTCCCACCCCTACTGATTATATCGAATCGCAATACTTGTAGAATGGCAATTATCAAGAATCGTGATAAAATCGAATCGTGACCAAAGCATATTGTCCCACCCCTATCATTTAGGTCATATTTTTGCACAGCAGAACACAGAACTTTGTCCCGCTCACCTTCTGCTTCATGACTTCCACTTTGTCCTTCAGAGCTGGCACCAAACTGTTGGGCGGCAGGCCCGTCTCCAGCTGACAGATGCGGTCGCTGTATTTGCTGACCTGTGAGCTGAGCTGGTCTGGCTCCAGCTGTCTGAGTGTGGTCTGGAGGCGGGGGAACATTAAAGGACACCGTGGAGCTTAGAACCCACACTTCCTTGTATGAGTGATCAGTCTGACATCAGGTGTGCGCCTCACCTGCTGCCATCTGGCCCGTAAAGAGTCCCATTCCTCCAGGGAGTCCCACAGGAGCTGCGTCAACCTGAACTCTGCAGCCAAGTCCTTCAGTGAGCGAAACTCAGTGGCCTCCATCTTTATTCGCCAGAACAGAGGAAGAACAGAGCTGTGATGAACCAGGTTTAGACCATCACCCCGCCTGCTCCTCCCTCCCAGCTGCCATCCTGACTGATTGGAGTTCGAATGTTTATCAGAGTAACTGCTCAGAAACTCTGATCCGGGGCGGCAGTGGTTCACCGTGTAAATGCCTTCATGGCCTCTGGTTTTAGAGTTTCCTGTTAGCAGTGGTTACTTTGGGCTCAGTACTCAGTTAGGCTTTGGTCCTTTGTGTTGCTCGTAACTGGAGGCAGTTAGTTTTAAAACTTGTCCTAAATGACACTGAAACACAATTACCTTTCACCCATGTTGGAGGCACAAGGTTTAGGGCTGTGAGTTAAGTGGAGAAAGAGAACTAATACTCTAACATCCCTCACCAATCTGGAGGATCCCGAGGTGTTCCCAGCCCAGATGGGATATATAATCCCTCCAGTGAGTTCTGGGTCTGCCCCGGGGCCTGAAAAAACCTCCAAAGGGAGGCGACTAGGAGGCATCTGAACCAGATGAACTCCGTTGAGCAGCTGAAATCTGGGATTCAGCAGGAATGGACCCAGATTCCTCTGAAAAACTGCAACAATCAGTATCCTCAGTTCCCAAAGCATTAAAAAGTGTCATTAAAGGAAGCTGATGGAGCAAGATAGGAAACATGACTCTGGAACAGCTTTAACTGAGTGTTGCTGCTTCAGATTCTACATTTGGTTCTGTTTCCTAAATACAAAGAAGCTGGTCAGTGAAGACTCTGAGAATCTTTTTTTTTTCTTGTTTCTGTTAAATAAACTTTTCTGGAAAAAGGGTTTGTGATTTCTGAGTTAGCAGCGACTCAGAAAGATGCTGGAGGTTGTAAAATGTGGGAGTGGCCAGGCTGAAGTTTGTGAACCCTAACTGCTGAATATCACTGCCGTTTCTGCTCTGCACCGGAAAACAACTGCGGCACCTTCAGTTTCTGCTGGAAGGAATTGTAGGAAGACGCCTGAGCCTGAAGATCTTCGATGGAAATCTGGACTTCCTGCAGTCGGAGACGCACTTGGGAGGAATCTGCGTTGATGTTGAGGATATCTGAAACCTACACGTAAAAAAAAATAAAGTAGAAGCAGCGTACATGCACACGAACACATCAGGAGCACGAAAAAAGAGGAGTATGTGGAGTATAAGGATAGCTTGTAAGATATCCATCACTGAAACAGAGATAATCTCCAGATACCTGTGACCGGACTCTGATTTCGTTGACCTTGTGCTGTAGTTCCTTCATGTCTGTGCTCAGGGATCTGCAGAACTTGCTCATGCTGGAGTTTCTCTCTACTGCTGCACAGGCGATGTTGCCAAGGAAGTCGTCCATGTAGGGCTCCACTGAGGCAAACTCCACGTGGTCGTCGAGGGGCATGGGAAGTGAGTACATTCTGATCAGATTGTACATTTTACAAACTGACTCCACCTCCTTTCCGATGTCCAAAGTCTGGGAGGGACAGAGGATGACATCAAATACAACATTTGCTGTCACCTTTGACTGTAATTGGTTATTTACTCCTGTTAACAATAAGCGCACGCCTCACCCTGTCTTCTATCTCATCCAGGTATATGAGAGAGCCGGCCATCTCAGCAGTGGTAGAGGGCCGTAACTCCAGCTTCGAATTGGCTTCTCGAATCTCGGCGAGAATGACATCTCGTTTCTTTCTGGCCTCCTCGTTGATGGCCTGAAGTGGAAGAGGATAACGCTGATTTCTGCACAGATTGGCCATTTGGTTTCATCGCAGGTTGTATTACCGAATCGTGAGGTCTGATAGGGAGCAGACTATTTCTATGATCTAAGAATTGAAAAGCTCGTCCTGACCTGCAGAGAACAGATGGAAGAAGTCACAATCTGGTCTTTGAGCTGTGTGTTGTTCAGCAGCAGCAAACCGAAATGTCTCTTCTCTTTGATGTCTAACGCCTGCTTGTGTTGACTGTTATAAGATTCCAGCATTTTCTCAAAGGAGACCAAACCTGTGAGGCCAAGTCAGAATAAACAGAATGATCCCCTTAAACATAACTCCTAATGTACAGCTTGCATACACTGATACGTAAACCGATCAAAAGGTAACTCTGCTTCTGTGAAGTCTTTCTGTAAACCTTCACTCAAGCTTTCTTTAAGCAGGTAGAGCTGCCTTTGACACACGCGCGAAACTACCAGGGTGGCACGGGGTGGCAGCTGCCACCACTGAAAAGGGGTCTGCCACCCCACCTGCCACCCCAGTCAAAAAATACCAACTGATGATTTATTGGATAATTATTATTAATATCGTTTTAAGATCAAATCAAATGCAAAACAATCCGAAATCGGTGTCAAACTGCAGAATGTTAAATTTGAAAAAGAAACACGTTGGTCCACCCCCCTCCCCCCCATCACGAATGGTTGCATCCATATCGCAGAATCTCTTTGCCTTGACGTGGAGTCAGGACTCAAGCTGTCAGATGGAGCCTGTTCACAGGTGGATAACATGCAACAAGTTTAATATGGTTTCCAAACGTTTATAATTCCTCATAGATGGAAGGCGCTGTACAAAATAAAAGTATTATTATTATTATTTTCAAGCCAGTTTGAGTCTCATTCATGAAACGTTCGTAAAGTTACGAACGGATTTGCACCAAAAAAAAATCTCTGGATAACCGCTAGCTACGTTTTACCTCATGTCACGGTTAGCCACAAGATAGCTTTTCAAGCCAGTTCGGTAACTAGATAGCTGGCGCTACCTAACTGAAAAACGTTGATAACTAGCTAGCTGCTGGCTAGCCTTTGACATCTTGAACTTGAAGTTTGTTAAGAGATTTGCTGCACAGCACAGCAATCGTCGCATACAGCTTCTGTAAATTTGATACTGTATAGCAATCAGTTGATATACATGTTTTATTATTGTTATTGTTAATGGGGGAAAAATAAAGAAATTGTTCTCACAAACCTGTCTAACCTATTCTGTACACATACACTCACAAAATACTTTGGCAGGCAGGCCTTTGAGGGAGGGCTTTACTTCTAGGATAATGCTGGAATTTTGTAAAGTGCTGGGAAGTCCTCAAATTTCTAAATCATTCCTATGGCTTGATTTTGCTTTCAAAGTGCCTCAGATTGATTCGATTGAATTAACAACGTTCAACATTTTCCATCCACTATCTATACCGCTGAATCCATCGATCGGGTCGCGGGGGGGCTGGAGCCTATCCCAGCAGTCAATGGGCGAGAGGCGGGGTACACCCTGGACAGGCCGCCAGTCCATCGCAGGACCACATAGAGACAAACGAGACAAACAACCATACACGCTCACACTCACTCCTAAGGACAATTTAGAGATGCCAATCAACCTAACATGCATGATTTTTTGGACAGTGGGAGGAAGCCGGAGTACCCGGAGAGAACCTCAACATTTTCCACCGGGGGGGGATATATCAAATATTGAATTTATCACACTTGGGTGTTGAAAAAACTGTTGTATATGGGTTCATATAAAGTACAAAGTAAGATGGGCTTCCTAAAAAATTTGACACCCTACAATATATGCCTGCCACCCCATGTATAAATCAGTAGAATTGCCACTGCTTTGACACAGTAGATCCTGCCACCTGTACTCTCTGAGATGGGGAAACCAGGCATGGCACCGGTCATACCTCAGGGACAAACACCTGGATCCACCCTCCTTCTTGCATCACTGCTCTGCAGATGATACCAAACTGTTCCTATCCCACTGTGATCCCACTGTTTCTGTGCTCATTTATCTGATTTACCCACATGGAGGAAGGAAATTCACCTTCAACTCAACCTCTCAAAGACTGAGCTGTTTGAGATCCAAGCCAATCGTTCAATCCAACAGAAAAACTGCCTCTTCAACTTCCTTCTAAGCGAAGGCCACAAGAAACCCAGGTGCCATGATGGATGAGCTCTTCTTTTCTCCTTCTCTACCTTTAAGAACATCTCTTCAGAGAACACCTCCTCTCCTCTCACCTCTAACAGCCGAACACGCCTGACCAACACTTCCTTATACTGAAGAATACACACTGAAGCTTGTTATTCCCCATTTGTACGTCACTTTGGATAAAAGCTAAGTGACTAAATGTAGATGTGGTGTCATTTAAACTGTATAAATTTAGTCAAACAAACTGAATTTTTGGTTTTCTTTCTGACTTATTTGTGTTGGTTTGAAACGCCCCAGATTCTTTGTGCTGTTAAATGTCATGTTTATGTGATAGAAAACAGAAGTGGTGCTTATGTGCTGCAGATTACCTCGATCCTGCTGCCCCATCACACCCACATTCAGACTCTTCTTCTCTTTGGAGGACATTAGAAAAGACTCAAACGTGTGACAGTACACCTTTGCCGCCTTAAAGGCCTGCTGGACTAAATCCTGAAGGGGAGGGAACAAAGGTCAGTCCAGACAGAGTACAAGCTAAACAAGTGAACAGGAAGTTAAAACCCACCCTGATGCTTTGCTTGACACTTTGAAAGTGAGTATCTGTCTGGAGGATCATCTGCAAACAGGGACCTTCTTCGTATTTGTTCTTCAGCCCCTATAATTCAACATAAAACTGCATTAAATGTAGGCATACTGTGATATTAATGACATATCAACATGAACATTTAGGACAGTTATCCTGACTACACCCATCAGGCTGTTGGGTTTTTACCTTACACTCGTCGGTCATGGTCAGCAGATCAAAATCAGGATCTGCTCCGAGCGGTTTAACTGACATCACCGTCTTCTCAAACTGCTCGATGACCTCTGCGACAGCCTCCTGCAGAAATCATTCAGGTGTAAGGTTCTGAAGAGGAAAAGGAAACTCCAAACTAACAACTGAAATCTAAACAAACCTGCCAGTCTTCCTCGGAGGGTTTGAAAGTCAGACCGTTTGAGTCCAGCATCGGCTCACACACCAACAGAGGACGGACGTTTGGGTCCTGCGACGCCGCACACTGAAGAGACACACCAGCAAAAACCAAAGTCAACGCGGCTCTGCTTCTGCTCCACAGGCTGATCTGCTGTGAGTGTCCTACCTTGGTGTCGGTTTGAGCTCCAGCAGCCTTAGCGTTGCGGCTCCAGCTCTGACTGACGGCATGGCCGGGCGTCCGAGCCACCTGCTCCTGGATTACAGTCAGAAGCTTTTCGGCTGCGTTCACCACCAGGTAATGCCAAGTGTAGACCAGCAAATAGTCGACCAAATGAATGAAGCTGGGCAGGTAAGAGACAAAGAGTGGGCGGAGTGATAACTGACCGGGGGGGTACAGTACCACACTGAGTAAAAGGTCAATTAAAAACAAGTTCAATCATTTGCAAATTATTTAGCCAGTTAAAAATAGTATAATATAACATTTCAGATGATAAAACTAGAGATTTATTTTCTTTGTATGATAGAATCTGAACTTAATTTATGGATGCAGGTTTAAACCATGTGCACCGAAATGTACACTGAAATGTTTTTAATGGACTTTTGCCACCGACAAGCATAAAACTGAAAATAACTTTGGAATAGTGGGGGGTGCTGCAGGGTACCGGAGTCCTTTCTGCGAGCTATTCGGTCCATTTATAACCAAAGTAAGATCTGTGTCCATGTTCTTGGTACAAAGCGGAGCTGGTTTTCTCCACCAGGCCTGCCCTTCGTCACCGATCCTGTTTGTGGGATCAGTGACATGGTCATGGCTTCTTCAAGCCATGACAATGTCGGGATGAAAGTCGGCTCCTCCAGATCTGAGCTCCTGGTTCTGGGTCGGGGATGAGTCTCTGCCACAGCTGGAGAAGTTTCAGAATCGCCCACCCTCCAGGGGGAGGAGCTCCACCATCCGGAGGGAGCTCAGAGTCGAGTCGCTGCTCCTCCACATAGAAAGGAGTCAGCTGAGGTGGTTCATCTGGTTAGGATGCCTCCTGGGAGGAGGCCCCGGGTCAGAACCAGAACTCACTGGAGGGATTATATATTCCATCGGACCTGGGAACACCTCGGGATCCAAAGGAGGAGCTGGAGAGGGTTGCTGGGGAGAGGGATTTCTGGGTTTCCCTGCTGGACCTGTTGGCTCTGTGACCTCTGATAAGCTTGAGGAAGACGATGGATGGATAATAGAAGACAAAGACTTGCTGGTCATTCTGTGGAGCCTTTGAGGCAGAACAACTTCAAATCCTGGTTCATTGAATTCTTCTATCCTGAAGGCAGATCACTTTGATTATTCTAAGTAATATTTTTAATCTGAATTAATCACATTTTTATTGCTTTTAAAAGCTGGAGAAGACCTGGAGCCACCGGACAGATAAGTTGGGAATGTTTCAGATATCACTTGCATCCCATTTTTTTTTTCAACTGTTTCTCACTTTTATATTTTGTCTTTGTACTGTTCTCCATACACAGGGTTTTAGAAAATGTGTAAATGACAGCATTCTTATTGACCTTTTCCACAGCTTGAGACAGAAAGCACATAAAATCAACAAGAAGTAAGAAATGTCCTCACTGGATGAACCGGCAGGAGAAGCAGTTTAGCCCCTGACGAGGTTCCTCGTCATCTTTTGGAGGTGAGTGAAACAGCAACACTTGGATCTCGCTGCTTCTGGACTGATACTCCAACATGTAGTCACGGCCGGCACCAAGTGTAATCTCCTTAACCTTCTCTTTAAACTTCTCAAGAACAAGCCAAACCTGAAAAAAAAAAAAGGCCCACAGAGATGTAAAAATCCATGGATATACTGCACAACGGAAATGTTTCTGCACAGATGGACGACTGCACCTCTTCCAGGTGTTTGATCTGGGTGTCCTGGAACTCCTGCAGAGTGTATGTGTGCTTTCTCTTAATGTGACAGAAGTCTGGGACACAGACTTGGCTGCACATTTTCCTGATTTCTCTCAGTGCGGGACCAAGAGACTGCGCGACATATTCAAATGTTGACAACAACACAAGATACAGATGGTTTCTTTCAGCATATTTACACTGCGTGGTGTTCAGTTTTGAACAAAATTAACATCTGAACAAACCTCACTGGCAGAAGGCAGAAGGTTATGGAGGAAACCTCTAACAGAACCAGACTTGAATCTTTTCAGCTCCAAAACGTTGGCCTGCCAGATGTAGAAGTACTTCCACTTTTTATAGAGAGCAAAGAAGGGGATCTGAAGTAGCCTGCGGAGGTCCACCTGCGGCTCTATGGCAGTGTACTTAGCCTTGTCCATACTCAGCGACATCTCACGAAAAAGGTTGTCGATGTTGGAATCACGGTACAGAGAGTCACGCTCCTGCTGGGTGCTGCGCCGAACCAAACGTGGCCTTTTCAGGAGACTCTGGGATAACAGAGCAGAGACAAAGTGGTGGAGAAACACAAGGAAGGATGAATTTCCTCCTGCAAACATGAAGCTGGAGCTAAAACAAAAGCTTTGGCTGACGTGGATGAACCTCTTAAGCACATAATGTGAACTCTGCCTAATCTTAATGTTGCCTTTATTCTACAATAAAGAAGTTACTTCCTCATAGAAAACACTTTGAGGAACTCGTCCACTCTGCTCTGTGAGCAGTGTTTAAGGTGCATGTTTGATTAAACTATTACACCTGTGGAAATAAAAGCTCTTGGGTGTTTGACCTTGGGGTCACCTTGCTGGGACATCCACTCCTGGGAAGATTGACAGCTGTCCTGAATGTTTTCCACCTGTGAATAATCTTTCTCTCTGTAGAACGATGAACTCCAAATAGTTTGGAAATGGCCTTATAACACTTCCCAGATTGATGGGCAGCAACAATTGCTTCTGTAAGATCATTGCTGATGCCTTTCCTCCTTGGCATCGTGTTAACATACACCTGAATGCTCCAAAACTTCTGCTTTTATAGAGGTGCTCACACTGACTGATGATCAATTAATCAGTGCATTGATCAGCAGAACCTGGCTGCTAGTAAACAAAGACACAGTGTAATATGTCATGTGTTCATCTGAGTTTGTTTTTACTGAATTTTGCCACCTGCTGAGGAGCAGATTATCTTTCTTTTTTAATGTCCGAATTGGTTGAACCTTTGAATTCAAAAAGAGCAAACTTTCTGTTTTACCTGCCTGTAGACGGGTTGATTTATATGTGATCACAAAATAAATTCAGAGAAAGGAGCAAAGACCAAAACACAATTCATTCGTCATACAAGCCTGTCACTGACCTTTGTAGTGGACTGTGGCTCTTTCTCAGCTAAAGACAACTGAGCGTTCCTGTCTGGAAGCAACGTCAGCTGACGGGCTTTGATGCGAGGACTGTCTTGTTTTTGTGTTTCACGCCTCTTGAGCTCAACCTATTTTAACAAGAAGCAAATGACATCTGCAAAAGATCCATAACTATGATTTGATCACAGAGCACAATTTCAAATAATATCTTACAAATCATTCACATATTACATTCAATAGAAAATAGTACAAAGACAACATGTCGCAAGCAGAAACTGAGATATTATTAATATTTTGGCGGCATCCTCATTTTCATCCACTTTAGCTCGCCGTGCATGATTTCTAAACTGAATTTCAGATTTTATGAGGTTTGATATGAGGAGGGTGGATCACTCGTAATGGGAAGAAACAGCAGAATGGACTGAGAACCTTTTCCAGAACTCTCAAGTCACATTAAAAAACTGTTCAAAGAATGATGGTGTAGCCATTCCTGAGGCAGGCTCTCTGTTCCAACAGCCCTCCACAAGTCTTCAGTCTTATTTCATTTGTTGCAGATTGATTAATCGGGTCAATTTTTGCCATTAATTTAACTCATTGGCTGCCAGCCATTTTCAGTGAAGAGAGAGCCATACTGCCAAGTGTTTTACAGTATTTTGACTGATTTTCCAAGACCCACAGAAAACTGTGTCTTATGACTATGTACACACCGAAATTACCAAACGAAAGAGTAGACTCTCTTTTTCAGTCCTTTAGTAATAGACAGTACAACATAGGTTGGTTTCACCAAAAACAGCTGTTTGACCAAAAAAACGGAGAAAACAAGCTTCTTTTTTTTTGTGCAAAGTGGCACTGCTGCCACCTTGCGGGTAATTTTGCCAGTATATTCTCTGTTTAGTGTTTGCAAGCCTAAGATTTAGTGACAAACTCCGCTAGATTGTCCCCCAGCCCGCTCCGTTAAAAAACGCAATTGACGTCTATAGACGTCTTTGGCAGTCAACGTTTTTTTTTTAAATTGACGTCTATAGACGTCAATGGCACCGAAAGAGTTAATAATAAGGAGGCGATAAACCGCCTGTGACTGACCTTTGCAGTGGACTGTGGTTGTGGGAGGGCATACGGCTGTTCGCTGTGTTCATGTCGCTGAGCGTTCCAACCTAGAAAAATCATCTGGTCACGAGCATTCGTGTGTTGAAGGATGGGATGTTTCCATGTCACACGTCTCTTCAGCACAGCCTTCGTTAAGAAGCAAATGATCCACACTGTAACTATTTATTTCAACTTCAATCCTGTTCAAATATCATCCTGAAATAATAAAACCCCGAATCCTGAAAAAGGGCGGCGTGTTTAACGTGAACAAAAACAGAAAGCAATGATCTACAAACCTCATGAACCAAGGGAAAACATGTGAAAGTGGGATATTTTAGCCCCTCATTAAAAATGTGAACCTGATGGTAGCAGCACGTCTGAAAAAAGGTGGAACAGCAGCTACAAAAGGCTGGAAAAGGTCAATTGTAATGGCAATAAACATTCTGCAACTATTAGGTTCATTAGCAACAGGTCACCTGAGAAGAGCACCTTAGAGAGGGAGAGTCTCTCAGAGGTAAAGATGGCCTGAGGTTCAGTAGTATGCAGAAACTGTGGAGTAGTATCAGAAAAATATCTATTCTGTTCATACTGTGAATTAAATATTGATTCATGAGATTTGCAAATTGTTGCATTTTGTTTTTATTTATATTTTACACAGCATCCGAGGAGGTTTTAATATTTGCTTTCACTCTGCTTCTTTGGACTGGCGTTGCTTCACAAAGGCTGACATACCACTGGAAGGATTAACCTCAGTGAATAATTTACAATATTCCCAAATATCTCGGTTTATCTTTCTCACCTGTGGGTCTTTTACAGGTCCTGGAGGTCTTGACGGGACAGTTAAGGGCTGCAAGTCAGGGAGCTTGTGCTGCCATTCTGAAACAGTTTGTCAATGAGAGATAAACATTTTTCTGATTGATTTATTTATGAAGTATTTAAATGTGTGGTATAAGCTTTTCCTACCTCTGGAGTTGCTGTGTTTGCTTTGACCAGAAACACCAGGCAGAGAATCCCTCAGAGATCCAGAAGCCGTGTCACTTATCCTCCCAGACTTTGGAGGGCAGGACATCCTGTTCAAATCCTCTTCAAAAAAAGAATTTGTAGAAGTCCTTAAATCTACTCAGGTGAAAGATAAATATACTTTATTGTTCCTCAAATATATACACAAGTTTAGTAGTATTTTGCTCATGTACCAACAAAAAGGTGTGCTAACTAGAGCTATAAGAAAAGTATGCTAATGTCACACTTTGAACAATTTTTCATAACACAAATAATTGTACTCAATTGGAATATTTTAAAAGAAAACAGGCCTTAAATAAATTTTTTTTTTGTTAAATATATATTGAAGTGCACTTATTAGACTTGTTTTCAAAAGTACAAATACTTACACTTCAAATTCTGCTTTTCTACGATTTAATTTCCACTAAGATATGTTTTGCACAAATTCAGTTGTTTCAAAATATCAAACTTAAAGTTAACAAATCATTACCACACTTTACTAAAGATTAGTCTGACTGCAAGTACACATAAGTATGCTAAAATTATATCTTTTTGTTGACCAAACTTTGCCGGAAGCGAATTTTAGCTAGTTTTAGTTAGCTAGTTTTAGGTCAGAGGCAGTTTTCAACATTGAAATCCGATTAAATTCATTTTATCCAACATGGTTCATTTCTGGGGAAAAAAAAAAGGCTTTCTTGATAAAATATTATTTAAATGATATTCAAAAGCACATACCTTATCAAGGTATGTGTCTTTGTGATGCGAAGTTTTTCAATTAGCTTTCACGACCAACCGCAGTTATTTGTGCCGTTAATGACCGTTATGTAGCTGTAATGATCGGTTTCCCAACGACATGGATGAGAGCAGGGTTGCCCATAGATACGTAGACGCCTCGTAGACTGACGCTGCCAATTGGAGCTGACGTATCAGCGCGGCCGCCATCTTGGATGACTGAGGACGGTTAATATCTTTTTTTTTTTTTTTTTTTTTTTTTTTTTTTTAATTGCAACAACACATCAAAAACAAACATTGTAAAGGCGGGGTACAGTGCAATAACTAATCAAAAGAGGGGAAAAAAATTATAAGTTGCCATTAAATCAATAGTCCTTTCGGCATTTCGGCTGTTTAGTCCTTCTAAAGAGTTCAAATAAAATTTGAGTTCGTTTTTGAAAGCAACAAAAGATGGTTTCCTTCCTCCCCATTTACATTTATGAATATGGTATTTTCCCAAGATTATAAAAAGATTTAAAATAAAGATATACGGTACACAAAAATCATCTCTTTCAAAGAAAAGTAAAATATCTTTCATACTTAAAGAAACATGACAAGACCATACCTCAAAACACAGACGCTCAACCTCAATCCAAAAAAATCTTGAGTAAAAACATTTGTAAAATAAATGACAAATAGATTCAGACGTAATACCACAGAAAACACATAAATCTGGCAGATCAATTTTGAATCTTTGTAAAAGTGTGTTTGTGGGGTAAATTAAATGTAATATTTTAAATGAAACTTCCTTGACTTTATTATTTAGTACATATTTATTAAGGCCAGGCCAAATTTTATCCCAATCAACATAGGCAAACAAGCCATTCCAATAACTTTTACACCTTGGAGTAACAGGTATTTGTATCATCTGTCTTAACCATTTATTATTACATTTTCTATCTCTAATGTTTACACCATTAAGAAATATATTGCTATAAATGTGTGGATTAGACTGCTCGCAGGGAGCTTGAGATAGTATTCTCATAAAACCATTAGGAATAGCATCAAATACAATACTGTACTTTCTAGGCTGAATTGGGACAGCAAATTTATTTAAAAATTCTGAATATGTAAGGAACAAACCTTGATAGTTAATTAACTGAGAAATAAACAAGATGTCATTACTAATCTAATTTAAAAAAAAAATAAATTTCTTTTTAAAAGTAATGAGATGATTGTTCCAAATAATCTGTTTGTTAGGTGAGAAGTTGCGTGTGTAGGTCAAAAGCCAACAGAGGAGGACTTGTTTGAGGACGGTTAATATCCCCAACTACAATAATCATAACTCCCCAAATATTTACCAGATTTTTTGGTTTGTTACAACGGCAAAGATTTAGTTATGATACAGGACGCTGTCACACAATAAAAATACGTGCTTTCATGCTGAAAGACTTTGTATTATGCTCTTTAACAAAGATATATTGGTAAGCTATGGCATATTGATAAATGTATAAATGAATTTAAATATAAATTTCATATTTTAATAAAGAAACAAGTTTAAGTGTTCATTTGAATTTATTTCACGGTCTCTCACACACACACGGACACACACGACCCTTCTGTAAGACACATACATACAAGCTCCCATTTAGGATTCAAGGATTTTTTATTAGGGACCGAGCAGTGAAACTGCAAGGACCCTATTGTATCTGTAAGGTTTATTATTATTATTATTATTAGGGACCGAACAGTGAAACTGCAAGGACCCTATTGTATCTGTAAGGTTTATTATTATTTTTTTTTTCTCCGTTTTTCTTTCTTATTCTTTGCAAAAGGTACTCGAAACCTCAGGAAATTTTTCGAGCGCCACCTGCCAGTCGACGACATGAAAGAATCTAAACTTTATATTTTTGGGAGTCGCTCATTGACTCTGTAGCGCCCCCCTATAATGCTTAAAAATGGTCCCCTTAATAGGATTAGTTTCGCGTGGGACAACGAAATTCGGTACACTCATTCATCATGCCCAGACGCACAAAAAAGTCTCCTGCCGCCATGGTCCCACGTACACAGGAAGGCGGCCATTTTGGATGGAAAGTGCGTTTTCGTGCCATTTTTGACCGATTTCACGCCTTGCTTAAGATCGAACTTGTCCTACAGATTTAATGCTACAGACTTGAAACTTGGCCAGGTTACTCTTAAGACATGGGGGGGGGGGGGGGGGGGGGGGGGGATTCATGGAGAAACGTTTTCAAAACTTAAAGGGCGTGGGCTATTTGCTATTTGGGGAGTTATGATTATTTTAGTTGGGGATATTAACCGTCCTCTGTCATCCAAGATGGCGGCCGCGCTGATACGTCAGCTCCAATTGGCAGCGTCAGTCTATGAGGCGTCTACGTATCTATGGGCAACCCTGCTCGCATCCATGTCGTTGGGAAACCGATCATTACAGCTACATAACGGTCATTAACGGCACAAATAACTGCGGTTGGTCGTGAAAGCTAATTGAAAAACTTCGCATCACAAAGACACATACCTTGATAAGGTATGTGCTTTTGAATATCATTTAAATAATATTTTATCAAGAAAGCCTTTTTTTTCCCAGAAATGAACCATGTTGGATAATATGAATTTAATCGGATTTCAATGTTGAAAACTGCCTCTGACCTAAAACTAGCTAACTAAAACTAGCTAAAATTCGCTTCCGGCAAAGTTTGGTCAACAAAAAGATATAATTTTAGCATACTTATGTGTACTTGCAGTCAGACTAATCTTTAGTAAAGTGTGGTAATGATTTGTTAACTTTAAGTTTGATATTTTGAAACAACTGAATTTGTGCAAAACATATCTTAGTGGAAATTAAATCGTAGAAAAGCAGAATTTGAAGTGTAAGTATTTGTACTTTTGAAAACAAGTCTAATAAGTGCACTTCAATATATATTTAACAAAAAAAAAATTTATTTAAGGCCTGTTTTCTTTTAAAATATTCCAATTGAGTACAATTATTTGTGTTATGAAAAATTGTTCAAAGTGTGACATTAGCATACTTTTCTTATAGCTCTAGTTAGCACACCTTTTTGTTGGTACATGAGCAAAATACTACTAAACTTGTGTATATATTTGAGGAACAATAAAGTATATTTATCTTTCACCTGAGTAGATTTAAGGACTTCTACAAATTCTTTTTTTGAAGAGGATTTGAACAGGATGTCCTGCCCTCCAAAGTCTGGGAGGATAAGTGACACGGCTTCTGGATCTCTGAGGGATTCTCTGCCTGGTGTTTCTGGTCAAAGCAAACACAGCAACTCCAGAGGTAGGAAAAGCTTATACCACACATTTAAATACTTCATAAATAAATCAATCAGAAAAATGTTTATCTCTCATTGACAAACTGTTTCAGAGTGGCAGCACAAGCTCCCTGACTTGCAGCCCTTAACTGTCCCGTCAAGACCTCCAGGACCTGTAAAAGACCCACAGGTGAGAAAGATAAACCGAGATATTTGGGAATATTGTAAATTATTCACTGAGGTTAATCCTTCCAGTGGTATGTCAGCCTTTGTGAAGCAACGCCAGTCCAAAGAAGCAGAGTGAAAGCAAATATTAAAACCTCCTCGGATGCTGTGTAAAATATAAATAAAAACAAAATGCAACAATTTGCAAATCTCATGAATCAATATTTAATTCACAGTATGAACAGAATAGATATTTTTCTGATACTACTCCACAGTTTCTGCATACTACTGAACCTCAGGCCATCTTTACCTCTGAGAGACTCTCCCTCTCTAAGGTGCTCTTCTCAGGTGACCTGTTGCTAATGAACCTAATAGTTGCAGAATGTTTATTGCCATTACAATCGACCTTTTCCAGCCTTTTGTAGCTGCTGTTCCACCTTTTTTCAGACGTGCTGCTGCCATCAGCTTCACATTTTTAACGAGGGGCTAAAATATCCCACTTTCACATGTTTTCCCTTGGTTCATGAGGTTTGTAGATCATTGCTTTCTGTTTTTGTTCGCGTTAAACACGCCGCCCTTTTTCAGGATTCGGGGTTTTATTATTTCAGGATGATATTTGAACAGGATTGAAGTTGAAATAAATAGTTACAGTGTGGATCATTTGCTTCTTAACGAAGGCTGTGCTGAAGAGACGTGTGACATGGAAACATCCCATCCTTCAACACACGAATGCTCGTGACCAGATGATTTTTCTAGGTTGGAACGCTCAGCGACATGAACACAGCGAACAGCCGTATGCCCTCCCACAACCACAGTCCACTGCAAAGGTCAGTCACAGGCGGTTTATCTCCTCCTTATTATTAACTCTTTCGGTGCCATTGACGTCTATAGACGTCAATTTAAAAAAAAAACGTTGACTGCCAAAGACGTCTATAGACGTCAATTGCGTTTTTTAACGGAGCGGGCTGGGGGACAATCTAGCGGAGTTTGTCACTAAATCTTAGGCTTGCAAACACTAAACAGAGAATATACTGGCAACATTACCCGCAAGGTGGCAGCAGTGCCACTTTGCACAAAAAAAAAGAAGCTTGTTTTCTCCGTTTTTTTGGTCAAACAGCTGTTTTTGGTGAAACCAACCTATGTTGTACTGTCTATTACTAAAGGACTGAAAATGGTAGAAACAAGCTTTTTTTTTCCTGATGAAAGAAGAGAGTCTACTCTTTCGTTTGGTAATTTCGGTGTGTACATAGTCATAAGACACAGTTTTCTGTGGGTCTTGGAAAATCAGTCAAAATACTGTAAAACACTTGGCAGTATGGCTCTCTCTTCACTGAAAATGGCTGGCAGCCAATGAGTTAAATTAATGGCAAAAATTGACCCGATTAATCAATCTGCAACAAATGAAATAAGACTGAAGACTTGTGGAGGGCTGTTGGAACAGAGAGCCTGCCTCAGGAATGGCTACACCATCATTCTTTGAACAGTTTTTTAATGTGACTTGAGAGTTCTGGAAAAGGTTCTCAGTCCATTCTGCTGTTTCTTCCCATTACGAGTGATCCACCCTCCTCATATCAAACCTCATAAAATCTGAAATTCAGTTTAGAAATCATGCACGGCGAGCTAAAGTGGATGAAAATGAGGATGCCGCCAAAATATTAATAATATCTCAGTTTCTGCTTGCGACATGTTGTCTTTGTACTATTTTCTATTGAATGTAATATGTGAATGATTTGTAAGATATTATTTGAAATTGTGCTCTGTGATCAAATCATAGTTATGGATCTTTTGCAGATGTCATTTGCTTCTTGTTAAAATAGGTTGAGCTCAAGAGGCGTGAAACACAAAAACAAGACAGTCCTCGCATCAAAGCCCGTCAGCTGACGTTGCTTCCAGACAGGAACGCTCAGTTGTCTTTAGCTGAGAAAGAGCCACAGTCCACTACAAAGGTCAGTGACAGGCTTGTATGACGAATGAATTGTGTTTTGGTCTTTGCTCCTTTCTCTGAATTTATTTTGTGATCACATATAAATCAACCCGTCTACAGGCAGGTAAAACAGAAAGTTTGCTCTTTTTGAATTCAAAGGTTCAACCAATTCGGACATTAAAAAAGAAAGATAATCTGCTCCTCAGCAGGTGGCAAAATTCAGTAAAAACAAACTCAGATGAACACATGACATATTACACTGTGTCTTTGTTTACTAGCAGCCAGGTTCTGCTGATCAATGCACTGATTAATTGATCATCAGTCAGTGTGAGCACCTCTATAAAAGCAGAAGTTTTGGAGCATTCAGGTGTATGTTAACACGATGCCAAGGAGGAAAGGCATCAGCAATGATCTTACAGAAGCAATTGTTGCTGCCCATCAATCTGGGAAGTGTTATAAGGCCATTTCCAAACTATTTGGAGTTCATCGTTCTACAGAGAGAAAGATTATTCACAGGTGGAAAACATTCAGGACAGCTGTCAATCTTCCCAGGAGTGGATGTCCCAGCAAGGTGACCCCAAGGTCAAACACCCAAGAGCTTTTATTTCCACAGGTGTACTAGTTTAATCAAACATGCACCTTAAACACTGCTCACAGAGCAGAGTGGACGAGTTCCTCAAAGTGTTTTCTATGAGGAAGTAACTTCTTTATTGTAGAATAAAGGCAACATTAAGATTAGGCAGAGTTCACATTATGTGCTTAAGAGGTTCATACACGTCAGCCAAAGCTTTTGTTTTAGCTCCAGCTTCATGTTTGCAGGAGGAAATTCATCCTTCCTTGTGTTTCTCCACCACTTTGTCTCTGCTCTGTTATCCCAGAGTCTCCTGAAAAGGCCACGTTTGGTTCGGCGCAGCACCCAGCAGGAGCGTGACTCTCTGTACCGTGATTCCAACATCGACAACCTTTTTCGTGAGATGTCGCTGAGTATGGACAAGGCTAAGTACACTGCCATAGAGCCGCAGGTGGACCTCCGCAGGCTACTTCAGATCCCCTTCTTTGCTCTCTATAAAAAGTGGAAGTACTTCTACATCTGGCAGGCCAACGTTTTGGAGCTGAAAAGATTCAAGTCTGGTTCTGTTAGAGGTTTCCTCCATAACCTTCTGCCTTCTGCCAGTGAGGTTTGTTCAGATGTTAATTTTGTTCAAAACTGAACACCACGCAGTGTAAATATGCTGAAAGAAACCATTTGTATCTTGTGTTGTTGTCAACATTTGAATATGTCGCGCAGTCTCTTGGTCCCGCACTGAGAGAAATCAGGAAAATGTGCAGCCAAGTCTGTGTCCCAGACTTCTGTCACATTAAGAGAAAGCACACATACACTCTGCAGGAGTTCCAGGACACCCAGATCAAACACCTGGAAGAGGTGCAGTCGTCCATCTGTGCAGAAACATTTCCGTTGTGCAGTATATCCATGGATTTTTACATCTCTGTGGGCCTTTTTTTTTTTTCAGGTTTGGCTTGTTCTTGAGAAGTTTAAAGAGAAGGTTAAGGAGATTACACTTGGTGCCGGCCGTGACTACATGTTGGAGTATCAGTCCAGAAGCAGCGAGATCCAAGTGTTGCTGTTTCACTCACCTCCAAAAGATGACGAGGAACCTCGTCAGGGGCTAAACTCCTTCTCCTGCCGGTTCATCCAGTGAGGACATTTCTTACTTCTTGTTGATTTTATGTGCTTTCTGTCTCAAGCTGTGGAAAAGGTCAATAAGAATGCTGTCATTTACACATTTTCTAAAACCCTGTGTATGGAGAACAGTACAAAGACAAAATATAAAAGTGAGAAACAGTTGAAAAAAAAAATGGGATGCAAGTGATATCTGAAACATTCCCAACTTATCTGTCCGGTGGCTCCAGGTCTTCTCCAGCTTTTAAAAGCAATAAAAATGTGATTAATTCAGATTAAAAATATTACTTAGAATAATCAAAGTGATCTGCCTTCAGGATAGAAGAATTCAATGAACCAGGATTTGAAGTTGTTCTGCCTCAAAGGCTCCACAGAATGACCAGCAAGTCTTTGTCTTCTATTATCCATCCATCGTCTTCCTCAACCTTATCAGAGGTCACAGAGCCAACAGGTCCAGCAGGGAAACCCAGAAATCCCTCTCCCCAGCAACCCTCTCCAGCTCCTCCTTTGGATCCCGAGGTGTTCCCAGGTCCGATGGAATATATAATCCCTCCAGTGAGTTCTGGTTCTGACCCGGGGCCTCCTCCCAGGAGGCATCCTAACCAGATGAACCACCTCAGCTGACTCCTTTCTATGTGGAGGAGCAGCGACTCGACTCCGAGCTCCCTCCGGATGGTGGAGCTCCTCCCCCTGGAGGGTGGGCGATTCTGAAACTTCTCCAGCTGTGGCAGAGACTCATCCCCGACCCAGAACCAGGAGCTCAGATCTGGAGGAGCCGACTTTCATCCCGACATTGTCATGGCTTGAAGAAGCCATGACCATGTCACTGATCCCACAAACAGGATCGGTGACGAAGGGCAGGCCTGGTGGAGAAAACCAGCTCCGCTTTGTACCAAGAACATGGACACAGATCTTACTTTGGTTATAAATGGACCGAATAGCTCGCAGAAAGGACTCCGGTACCCTGCAGCACCCCCCACTATTCCAAAGTTATTTTCAGTTTTATGCTTGTCGGTGGCAAAAGTCCATTAAAAACATTTCAGTGTACATTTCGGTGCACATGGTTTAAACCTGCATCCATAAATTAAGTTCAGATTCTATCATACAAAGAAAATAGATCTCTAGTTTTATCATCTGAAATGTTATATTATACTATTTTTAACTGGCTAAATAATTTGCAAATGATTGAACTTGTTTTTAATTGACCTTTTACTCAGTGTGGTACTGTACCCCCCCGGTCAGTTATCACTCCGCCCACTCTTTGTCTCTTACCTGCCCAGCTTCATTCATTTGGTCGACTATTTGCTGGTCTACACTTGGCATTACCTGGTGGTGAACGCAGCCGAAAAGCTTCTGACTGTAATCCAGGAGCAGGTGGCTCGGACGCCCGGCCATGCCGTCAGTCAGAGCTGGAGCCGCAACGCTAAGGCTGCTGGAGCTCAAACCGACACCAAGGTAGGACACTCACAGCAGATCAGCCTGTGGAGCAGAAGCAGAGCCGCGTTGACTTTGGTTTTTGCTGGTGTGTCTCTTCAGTGTGCGGCGTCGCAGGACCCAAACGTCCGTCCTCTGTTGGTGTGTGAGCCGATGCTGGACTCAAACGGTCTGACTTTCAAACCCTCCGAGGAAGACTGGCAGGTTTGTTTAGATTTCAGTTGTTAGTTTGGAGTTTCCTTTTCCTCTTCAGAACCTTACACCTGAATGATTTCTGCAGGAGGCTGTCGCAGAGGTCATCGAGCAGTTTGAGAAGACGGTGATGTCAGTTAAACCGCTCGGAGCAGATCCTGATTTCGATCTGCTGACCATGACCGACGAGTGTAAGGTAAAAACCCAACAGCCTGATGGGTGTAGTCAGGATAACTGTCCTAAATGTTCATGTTGATATGTCATTAATATCACAGTATGCCTACATTTAATGCAGTTTTATGTTGAATTATAGGGGCTGAAGAACAAATACGAAGAAGGTCCCTGTTTGCAGATGATCCTCCAGACAGATACTCACTTTCAAAGTGTCAAGCAAAGCATCAGGGTGGGTTTTAACTTCCTGTTCACTTGTTTAGCTTGTACTCTGTCTGGACTGACCTTTGTTCCCTCCCCTTCAGGATTTAGTCCAGCAGGCCTTTAAGGCGGCAAAGGTGTACTGTCACACGTTTGAGTCTTTTCTAATGTCCTCCAAAGAGAAGAAGAGTCTGAATGTGGGTGTGATGGGGCAGCAGGATCGAGGTAATCTGCAGCACATAAGCACCACTTCTGTTTTCTATCACATAAACATGACATTTAACAGCACAAAGAATCTGGGGCGTTTCAAACCAACACAAATAAGTCAGAAAGAAAACCAAAAATTCAGTTTGTTTGACTAAATTTATACAGTTTAAATGACACCACATCTACATTTAGTCACTTAGCTTTTATCCAAAGTGACGTACAAATGGGGAATAACAAGCTTCAGTGTGTATTCTTCAGTATAAGGAAGTGTTGGTCAGGCGTGTTCGGCTGTTAGAGGTGAGAGGAGAGGAGGTGTTCTCTGAAGAGATGTTCTTAAAGGTAGAGAAGGAGAAAAGAAGAGCTCATCCATCATGGCACCTGGGTTTCTTGTGGCCTTCGCTTAGAAGGAAGTTGAAGAGGCAGTTTTTCTGTTGGATTGAACGATTGGCTTGGATCTCAAACAGCTCAGTCTTTGAGAGGTTGAGTTGAAGGTGAATTTCCTTCCTCCATGTGGGTAAATCAGATAAATGAGCACAGAAACAGTGGGATCACAGTGGGATAGGAACAGTTTGGTATCATCTGCAGAGCAGTGATGCAAGAAGGAGGGTGGATCCAGGTGTTTGTCCCTGAGGTATGACCGGTGCCATGCCTGGTTTCCCCATCTCAGAGAGTACAGGTGGCAGGATCTACTGTGTCAAAGCAGTGGCAATTCTACTGATTTATACATGGGGTGGCAGGCATATATTGTAGGGTGTCAAATTTTTTAGGAAGCCCATCTTACTTTGTACTTTATATGAACCCATATACAACAGTTTTTTCAACATCCAAGTGTGATAAATTCAATATTTGATATATCCCCCCCCGGTGGAAAATGTTGAGGTTCTCTCCGGGTACTCCGGCTTCCTCCCACTGTCCAAAAAATCATGCATGTTAGGTTGATTGGCATCTCTAAATTGTCCTTAGGAGTGAGTGTGAGCGTGTATGGTTGTTTGTCTCGTTTGTCTCTATGTGGCCCTGCGATGGACTGGCGGCCTGTCCAGGGTGTACCCCGCCTCTCGCCCATTGACTGCTGGGATAGGCTCCAGCCCCCCCGCGACCCGATCGATGGATTCAGCGGTATAGATAGTGGATGGAAAATGTTGAACGTTGTTAATTCAATCGAATCAATCTGAGGCACTTTGAAAGCAAAATCAAGCCATAGGAATGATTTAGAAATTTGAGGACTTCCCAGCACTTTACAAAATTCCAGCATTATCCTAGAAGTAAAGCCCTCCCTCAAAGGCCTGCCTGCCAAAGTATTTTGTGAGTGTATGTGTACAGAATAGGTTAGACAGGTTTGTGAGAACAATTTCTTTATTTTTCCCCCATTAACAATAACAATAATAAAACATGTATATCAACTGATTGCTATACAGTATCAAATTTACAGAAGCTGTATGCGACGATTGCTGTGCTGTGCAGCAAATCTCTTAACAAACTTCAAGTTCAAGATGTCAAAGGCTAGCCAGCAGCTAGCTAGTTATCAACGTTTTTCAGTTAGGTAGCGCCAGCTATCTAGTTACCGAACTGGCTTGAAAAGCTATCTTGTGGCTAACCGTGACATGAGGTAAAACGTAGCTAGCGGTTATCCAGAGATTTTTTTTGGTGCAAATCCGTTCGTAACTTTACGAACGTTTCATGAATGAGACTCAAACTGGCTTGAAAATAATAATAATAATACTTTTATTTTGTACAGCGCCTTCCATCTATGAGGAATTATAAACGTTTGGAAACCATATTAAACTTGTTGCATGTTATCCACCTGTGAACAGGCTCCATCTGACAGCTTGAGTCCTGACTCCACGTCAAGGCAAAGAGATTCTGCGATATGGATGCAACCATTCGTGATGGGGGGGAGGGGGGTGGACCAACGTGTTTCTTTTTCAAATTTAACATTCTGCAGTTTGACACCGATTTCGGATTGTTTTGCATTTGATTTGATCTTAAAACGATATTAATAATAATTATCCAATAAATCATCAGTTGGTATTTTTTGACTGGGGTGGCAGGTGGGGTGGCAGACCCCTTTTCAGTGGTGGCAGCTGCCACCCCGTGCCACCCTGGTAGTTTCGCGCGTGTGTCAAAGGCAGCTCTACCTGCTTAAAGAAAGCTTGAGTGAAGGTTTACAGAAAGACTTCACAGAAGCAGAGTTACCTTTTGATCGGTTTACGTATCAGTGTATGCAAGCTGTACATTAGGAGTTATGTTTAAGGGGATCATTCTGTTTATTCTGACTTGGCCTCACAGGTTTGGTCTCCTTTGAGAAAATGCTGGAATCTTATAACAGTCAACACAAGCAGGCGTTAGACATCAAAGAGAAGAGACATTTCGGTTTGCTGCTGCTGAACAACACACAGCTCAAAGACCAGATTGTGACTTCTTCCATCTGTTCTCTGCAGGTCAGGACGAGCTTTTCAATTCTTAGATCATAGAAATAGTCTGCTCCCTATCAGACCTCACGATTCGGTAATACAACCTGCGATGAAACCAAATGGCCAATCTGTGCAGAAATCAGCGTTATCCTCTTCCACTTCAGGCCATCAACGAGGAGGCCAGAAAGAAACGAGATGTCATTCTCGCCGAGATTCGAGAAGCCAATTCGAAGCTGGAGTTACGGCCCTCTACCACTGCTGAGATGGCCGGCTCTCTCATATACCTGGATGAGATAGAAGACAGGGTGAGGCGTGCGCTTATTGTTAACAGGAGTAAATAACCAATTACAGTCAAAGGTGACAGCAAATGTTGTATTTGATGTCATCCTCTGTCCCTCCCAGACTTTGGACATCGGAAAGGAGGTGGAGTCAGTTTGTAAAATGTACAATCTGATCAGAATGTACTCACTTCCCATGCCCCTCGACGACCACGTGGAGTTTGCCTCAGTGGAGCCCTACATGGACGACTTCCTTGGCAACATCGCCTGTGCAGCAGTAGAGAGAAACTCCAGCATGAGCAAGTTCTGCAGATCCCTGAGCACAGACATGAAGGAACTACAGCACAAGGTCAACGAAATCAGAGTCCGGTCACAGGTATCTGGAGATTATCTCTGTTTCAGTGATGGATATCTTACAAGCTATCCTTATACTCCACATACTCCTCTTTTTTCGTGCTCCTGATGTGTTCGTGTGCATGTACGCTGCTTCTACTTTATTTTTTTTTACGTGTAGGTTTCAGATATCCTCAACATCAACGCAGATTCCTCCCAAGTGCGTCTCCGACTGCAGGAAGTCCAGATTTCCATCGAAGATCTTCAGGCTCAGGCGTCTTCCTACAATTCCTTCCAGCAGAAACTGAAGGTGCCGCAGTTGTTTTCCGGTGCAGAGCAGAAACGGCAGTGATATTCAGCAGTTAGGGTTCACAAACTTCAGCCTGGCCACTCCCACATTTTACAACCTCCAGCATCTTTCTGAGTCGCTGCTAACTCAGAAATCACAAACCCTTTTTCCAGAAAAGTTTATTTAACAGAAACAAGAAAAAAAAAAGATTCTCAGAGTCTTCACTGACCAGCTTCTTTGTATTTAGGAAACAGAACCAAATGTAGAATCTGAAGCAGCAACACTCAGTTAAAGCTGTTCCAGAGTCATGTTTCCTATCTTGCTCCATCAGCTTCCTTTAATGACACTTTTTAATGCTTTGGGAACTGAGGATACTGATTGTTGCAGTTTTTCAGAGGAATCTGGGTCCATTCCTGCTGAATCCCAGATTTCAGCTGCTCAACGGAGTTCATCTGGTTCAGATGCCTCCTAGTCGCCTCCCTTTGGAGGTTTTTTCAGGCCCCGGGGCAGACCCAGAACTCACTGGAGGGATTATATATCCCATCTGGGCTGGGAACACCTCGGGATCCTCCAGATTGGTGAGGGATGTTAGAGTATTAGTTCTCTTTCTCCACTTAACTCACACCCCTAAACCTTGTGCCTCCAACATGGGTGAAAGGTAATTGTGTTTCAGTGTCATTTAGGACAAGTTTTAAAACTAACTGCCTCCAGTTACGAGCAACACAAAGGACCAAAGCCTAACTGAGTACTGAGCCCAAAGTAACCACTGCTAACAGGAAACTCTAAAACCAGAGGCCATGAAGGCATTTACACGGTGAACCACTGCCGCCCCGGATCAGAGTTTCTGAGCAGTTACTCTGATAAACATTCGAACTCCAATCAGTCAGGATGGCAGCTGGGAGGGAGGAGCAGGCGGGGTGATGGTCTAAACCTGGTTCATCACAGCTCTGTTCTTCCTCTGTTCTGGCGAATAAAGATGGAGGCCACTGAGTTTCGCTCACTGAAGGACTTGGCTGCAGAGTTCAGGTTGACGCAGCTCCTGTGGGACTCCCTGGAGGAATGGGACTCTTTACGGGCCAGATGGCAGCAGGTGAGGCGCACACCTGATGTCAGACTGATCACTCATACAAGGAAGTGTGGGTTCTAAGCTCCACGGTGTCCTTTAATGTTCCCCCGCCTCCAGACCACACTCAGACAGCTGGAGCCAGACCAGCTCAGCTCACAGGTCAGCAAATACAGCGACCGCATCTGTCAGCTGGAGACGGGCCTGCCGCCCAACAGTTTGGTGCCAGCTCTGAAGGACAAAGTGGAAGTCATGAAGCAGAAGGTGAGCGGGACAAAGTTCTGTGTTCTGCTGTGCAAAAATATGACCTAAATGATAGGGGTGGGACAATATGCTTTGGTCACGATTCGATTTTATCACGATTCTTGATAATTGCCATTCTACAAGTATTGCGATTCGATATAATCAGTAGGGGTGGGAATCGCCAGAGACACCACGATACCAAATATCACGATATATAGACAAATTTTCAGCTGCAAAGGATACCAACATAATTAATCTTGATCAACATGCTTATCTGTTAAAAAAAAGTTTTCAGTCAATTCACCTTACTTCAAATATTTACTCCAATAAAATGGACTGCTCATGAGTCACTCGGGAGCCGCGGGTTGGCCACCCCTGCACTATTCCATCACGTGGTTACGTCAGTTTTGAGTTTGTGGCTCGGAAGCTGCAACATTTTCTGCTTTCATTCCAAAGCGGCAGCGATGCGCAGCACTCTCGCCATAAGCCTGGCTACTGTTGGCAGCTTTAATTCCTGCTGTGATGCGAGATTAAGTTGACATGGACGTATCCCGACACAGCGACACAGATATTAGAAGCGCTGTCTGTTACAACAACCAAGTGTTTGTCTGCAATCCCCCGTTCTTCTGCTGCATTTCGCAGGAGGTCTGCGATGTTGGCCCCGGTGTGGCTTTCATGTACCGCTCGCGTTTGGAGTAGGCTACATAAGACTGCAGTTCCCAGTCCTCTGTGATGTGGTGCAATGTTACAGTCATGTACGAGTCCACTGACCTCGACGTCAAAGCGTCACTAGTTAATGCAACCCTTCCTGCTGTTCTCAAGGATTCTTCGACTTCAAGCTTAGTTCCTCGGTAGAGTTTAGGCACAGCCGTCTCGGCAAAGAAATGGCGAGACGTAATCACATACCTGGGCTCAAGCGTCTTTAACATGTTGCAAAACCCGGCATTTTCCACCACGCTGAATGGACGGATGTCTTTCAGCATGAAGTAAACAATGGACTGAGTTAACTTCCTTGCACGCTCACAATGTGAAGGTAGCTTTGCCAATCTCAGTGTCCAGTGTCGGTTGATTTATTTTTTTTTTTAATTATTGTGTTTTTGCAAGCGCTGGTTTCGTTTGGCCCCCCTCACCTGCCAGTGCTGCTGGGTGGTAACAGAGAGGTGAACTCTTATGTTAGTTGTGTTCCCGGAGTATTTCACTTTCGCACTAGAGTCCCTGCAGATTGCATGTGTCATGTCAATGTCTTTCTTTCCCTCTTTGTTCAAAAGTCCAAAATAAGTCCAGACATTTGACTTAAATTTTGATGGCGCATTTATCAGTTCTCCTCCCGACATGTTGCTGTGCTGTGATCACCTATGACCTAGTTCACGTGCCAGCCAGATTTTACGAGAGCCGCGCTTCGCTGTGTTGAGCGCACCAGACAGTGAACGGTTAGCACCATTTAGTGGACTAAAGAAGCAATTGATTTTATTTTGGTGCATAATACAAAGTTTATTTTTTAGGTGTATGTGACCAAAATATCGATATTTGGTGTTTCTGAATCGATACAATATCGCCACGCCAAATGTCGCGATATGTCACTGTATCGATATTTTCCCCCACCCCTACTAAATGATGTTTTATCCTTCAGCTGCCTGTGATCAGAGACCTGTGTTACCTGTGTGTGAATCTGGAAGACTGGGAGACCCTGGAGGGATTTTTGGGCTTCTCACTGAGTGTTGAGGAACTCACTGTGGCTGCTTTGGAAGAGCTCAACATCTTCTCCCACGAAAAGGACATACAAGAGGTAACACACATGTTTACACTACAAGATTGTGCTCCAATTCTGCTCCGATTCTGCTCTGATTCTGGTCCTGAAGAGCAAAACACAAAGACGACAGAGAAAATGGAACGTTTCACTTCTTTCTTTTGACTGGATCATTCAGTCAGGATCATTTCCTGTTTCTGGTGTGTCCTGATCTCACAATCACTAAGTTGGACATGCAACCATTTCACTGTTTTTGGGGGGATTTAGACCACCTTGAACCGGGTCCAGATGAAAAACGACACTCTTTAGACTGGACTGGATCAGTTCTGGAATAGGTGTTAGATATCTAGGACCCAAAAACAAAGGTGAAAAATAATTTTAGAGCTGCCTGGTACAGGTTGAAAGCACCTCGGTCCGGCCCCAGAGCGCATGTGACACCATTAGCTCTAAATATTTAAGATGTTGGCTGAGAGTTAAATCAAGAAGGGGGATGTAGAGAAGAGAAATGAGTGAATAAAAGCCTGCGCGATGCAGAAAACAGGCCTTTACTCCTCGTGGAAAACCTTTTTCCTGAATAAACTGCATCGATATTTGCTAAAGGTTTGGTTTGCATTACAAAATAAAGCATTTTGTGGGGGGGGGGGGGGGGGTTCAGTTCTGCTGGTGGTCTGCCAACATTATGCTGCACGTGTACACACATAAATAAATGTGATGTAATGTTTTCAGGCCAAAGCTGTGACTGTGAGAGAGGCCAGATGTGCGAGTAGCACCCAGACACAGGAGGAGACGGCAGAGGAGATGCTGTGATGTTCAGGCTCCTCCTGTAGAGAAGATGGAGGCTTGTGCCATCAAACAGAGGTTCACCTCAACCACTCACGCTTTATTTATTGCTTTAACTTCTCCGACACTGTCCTGTGAAAGTGTTACTTTTATTTATTCATTTTCACAATTACCATTAAAGGAGATGAACTGGATGACTTTCACCATTTTATGCATTATTGTTGTTATTAAGTGTACGCTCCCTGTTCAGGTTTAGCATGTGGAGATAACTGACAGTAAATATCAGGTTCGTGTTGATGGATGTGTCCTTCATGTTGACAGAAAAAAGAGGCAGTGGCATTTTGTGCAATTGTTAAAGCTGAAATTGTACAAATGAGCTGAAAGATGTTGATGAGTTGTTTCTGTTGAATATAAAACTGTCACATGACACACAAAGTTGTGTTATACCATGGGTGTCAAACTCTGGCCCGCAGTGTAATTATATTTGGCCCGCGAGGCAATCCCAAATGACTACTAGAGCTGACCACCCAGTGTTATAGACAAAACCCGAAAGTAAAGCAGCACCGCGATTACTGCGTGCCTTGCGTGTTGGTCCCATTAGCGGCAGCCCTGCAGGATGCTTTCATTGAAAAACCATTAGAGGGCACCGGCAACTGTCAGACTGTCACACTCTGCTGGCACGCAGTAATGGCGGCAGGCAAGATGGCGGGCCCATAGAGTTCTCGTCGGATTTTTGTATACAGCGCATTAGCCGCTAATACTACAAATCCCATAATGCTCTGCTGTTGTTTTGGCGCGTCAATCAGGACAAGACCCAGAAACTTTCACCGTGCTACCCCTTCCCAAAAATGTCGAAAAGAAAGGCAGAAAACCGGTGGGAGGAAGAATATCTGTTTACATATATAAAAGACAGACCTGTCTGTCTTGTTTGTGGAGTCAGCGTGGCTATAACTAAGGAGTACAACATTAGACGACACTATGAAACGAAACACGGTGATAAGTACAAGGACCTTGACATGACTCAAAGGAGACAGAAAGTAGAGGAGATAAAAAGAAGTTTGGTTTCACAACAGATTATGTTAAAAAGAAAAAGCTACATCACAAAGTGAGGCTGCTCATTTGTTTTCCACCAAAGAAGGGGGTCTCCATCCCGTGGTATTGGCTTCTCTTCTGAGTACCGGCGCATTTCAATAAAGGCATCAGTTCCAGGTGTGCGATGTTCCTGGAATCCAAGGACTTGGGAGTCAAATTCTGCCCATATCCCACCTATTGCTGCAGGTGAGCTTGAGGTAGTTGCAGGAGCAGCCACTGAGACAGAGCCGGTGGCAGAGCTTGTACTTGGTTCAGGAGCTGACACTGAGGTCCGGTTCACTGACTGCATTTCAGTGATCAGTCGTTTTTTCACAGCTTCAACATTTGCCATGTCACGGAACCCGAGGTTTTTAAATCTTGTGTCCAGGAATGTGCTGACAGCAAGACCATAAAAGGTTTCAATGGCTCTGAGACGGTGCTGGCATCGTGATCAGAGCTCAGCAGCTAGCTTGATACCTTGGCTCTCATGAGTTGCAGTTGACCTCCGAAGTAATGGAACCAGGGGTATCCCTTTTGAAACTGAGGCATGTTTCTCTGTCGATATCTCTTTTGTGACCTCTTCGAATGGTCTCAGGGCATCAATGGAGAGACTAGCCATGGACCAATCTTCCTCACTCGAGCACAGTGAGCGTTTTCCACAAAGACAAAGTGCTGTAGTAACAGCTTCCTTTTGCTCAAGTAGTCTCTCAAACATGTAAAAGACAGAGTTCCACCATGTTTCAGCTGACTGGATCAGTTTGTGTTCTGGTAACTTTGGTTGTTTCTGAATTTCTTTGAGCCTCTCTGCTGCTCTTGTGCTGTGGTGAAAGAAAGCTACAATAGCTACAATTTGTCTCCCATTAAATTTTTCCTACTTGGAATCTTGTAGCGATGATCGAGTGTCTTTACAAAATTCCTAAAACCCTCATCTTCAACCACAGGTGTATATCCTTAACAATCATTTCAGCAAGAGTCCTTGTGATATCCATAGCTCTTTGGGAATCCTCTAGATAAATGAAACAAAAAATGATTGAGTCATAACCTCATAACCTGTAACAATGAGCTTAGCCTAAACATAGGAATACTACTGTTCCTTTGACAGTCAACTGGTTTTCCTCATCATAGAAATGTTTTTTAGAATTTAAAATCCATAAGCCGGCAGATATGCTGTGATGTTTACTCTGCGGGTGCTGTTTGGCGTCTCTTAGGAAACTCAGAAGGAGGACTGAAGGGATGCCCATCGTCTTCCAACTGACTGACCCGGCTCTGCAGTGTGCTGATCCGCAGGCAGGACCCTCCGACTCTGCCAACTGCTGAACCAAATTCAGTCAGCTGTATACATCCAGAGTCAAAATAAAGCTTTCATTCACTGCAAACTGCTGATTCTGCTCTACTTCTTACTGAAACTTCCCAGGTTGCATTGCCACATTTTATAGTCTTTATGAAAGCATGAATGGTTTACCCACAAGGTGGAAAACAACCACCACAAGCCGGTCGGACGCTAACTGCTGATTGTAAAAGTGGCCTCCTAATAATGCCACATCGATGAAGCTGAAACGGTGTTCAAATGAAAGTTGGCAGGTGGCTTTTTGGTGAAGCAGCGAGTGCTGCAGCGTGTCGGCGCCACGTGGACACAGAACATTCAGTCAACATTAGTCTGTGGTTCTCCAAAGATTTACAAGAACCACTAATGAATGTTTGGAGAATGCGTGCAGAGGCTTTTGGGAAAATAAAAACTCCACCATGTTCTGAGGACTGACCACTGAAAATGCAGAAGGCTGTACCACATTCAAAGGAACAATCCTTCAGCATCCTGAGGTCCTCATGAAATATCTGGGATACACTACAGGAGACCTGTTAGTTCACTCCTCTGTTCAAGTGGGTCACTTTAGGAAAGCGGAGGGACCCACTCCACTCCACTCTGCCCATCTCCTCCTCAGGGTCTGCCTCTTTTGACATCTGTGGTCAAATGATAAAGTCGCTCGTTTATCTTCTTTCTGGTTATGCAGAAAAAACAACGCAATTCCAAGTAAATAGTTGAAAACTTGACATTGTTGTCAATTTTTACAAAGATCATTTATCTTTGCATATAAATCTTAAGCCTCGTTTCCACTATGCAGTACGCTACGGTTCGGCTCGCTTTGGGGTCAGCTTGCGTTCCCACCGTACAAAGGGGACCCTCAGGGGTGGGCGGAGTGCGTGCCGAAGCGTAAATAGCAAATAACAGCAAATAACACATAACATCCATAATTTGGAACCACTTCCAAGCTTCTTCAGCTTAAAGCTGCAGTCTGCAGGATTTCTTGTTGTCATACGTAAAGTCCTACTTTTTGGCATTTTAAGAGTTTACATGATCTATCAGAACGCTTAAAGTTGAAAACAGTGACCTCCGTGGTCGCAAGATGCAAGAAATGCTTATTTTTTAACCGAAAAATAAAAAGTTATTCAACTTCCTGTCCCGCCCCATCAAAACACATGAGAACTCGTGCAGGCCTAAGTGCACGCCAGATGCGCGTACACGACTCCTCATTCATCAGCTCACCTGTCATTTGCGATCATGGAAGACACAGTAAGTAGACTAGCCCGTAATGAAGTTCAATAGTCTAGATAAATAAGCGTGGGGACGAGCCTACCTTGTATCGCGCGTGCACAATCGGTGATTGACAGGCAGCAGAGCCCCGCTCGTAACCTGACTGGTTACCTTGGCTACCTGGAACCTGTGTGCTAGGTACCCCAAGCAGAAGGGTTAAAAAAAAAAAAAACCTGCTGCGTCCTGTGAGCCGAGTTCCGGCCTCGTTTTGGCGTTGACGAAGGTAGTCCGGCTAGTTGGCTGGGGTCACAAAAATAAAGCGTCTTGTTTCTCAAAACAATATGCGTTCAAAAGAGTAATACATTTGCATCACAAAATGGTTATCCAGAAAAAGTCAGACCTCACAATCGCTTGGCGCTATTTTTGCCTCCCTTCATAGCGACAGCTGCACCTGTTTACTGCTCGGAAGCAGGGGACTGCTCGGTCTGCTTTTCGGTTTACACAGCCTGTAGTGATATGAAGGGAGAGAGAAATAGCGCCATGCGATTGTGAGGTCTGATTTTTTTATGGCTACCGATTTTGTGATGCAAATGTATTACTCTTTTGAACGGATATTGTTTTGAGAAGCAAGACGCTTTATTTTTGTGACCCCAGCCAACTATCCGGACTACCTTCGTCAACGCCAAAACGAGGCTGGAACTCGGCTCACAGGACGCAGCAGGGAGTAAGAAAATGTTCATAAATGATGTTGCTAATATGGGATGTCATACAGCTTCATGTCAAAAGAGGCGAACTATCCCTTTAAGACTTTGAAAGTCATGTAGTGTGACCAAAGCTTAACATTAAATGCCAACCTGACAGAATTTAAGCAGCAGTTTGTTTTTGTTTTGTCAGACTCAGTGGGATCACTGTAAGCGACCTGTAAACTGTATTTGGATTGGATGTCTTCATTCATCTACCTACAAGTCATTATAAGAGATGTAGACAGAGCTTAGTAGCACAATTCAGTCATTTGTACCGAATGGGAGAGGCAACTCTCAAACCTTGCTCATCTCATTCAGTTTTGCTTCACCCTAAATCCTTAAAGGCTGCCTTTTAAAGGAAACACGCTTAAAAGATGGAATTAGGGTTAAGTTGCACTTAGATAAGATTAGATTAACATCATTACAAAAATATTTCCCTTTGACTTCCTTTTCTTTATGCAATGCGGAGTCCAGTGCCTTCACCACCAAGGGACAGTGAGGCCAGATGTCAGGAGACAGAGAGCAGCACTCAAGAGAAAATCAGGGCCAGGCAGGGGACCCGAGACGATTGTTTCCTTATAATGTGGCACAAGTTGTGTAAGATATTGTTTGGGCTTCATAGAAATACAGCAGTGTAGATGTTGGTCTATTTACATTATGAACTTCTGATATAAGTCTCTCTCTCTCTCTTTCTGGGCTATCTGCTGAATTTTCTGTTGTCCCTGTTTATCTTCGTTTGCTCAGCCCTGTTCATCTGGAGGAAGATGAGAATCTTGAAGAGGCAATTCAGTGTTGTCTACTAGAAGACTGTGCTGTTAATATTCTAAAGTAAGAGTTACAAGTATTTTTTTACTACAGTAAAACTCTTGTTTACACCAGCGTAAACATCGCAAACAACATGGAACAATTCCTCATGCACTGAAGGTGATAGTGGAGTAAATGCAGAGGTAGCCAAAGGTCTGTTTATCTTTGTCATTGTCTTTTTTTTAATATAGGTCATCTGAAATGCCGAGCAAAGAAGAAGTTGCAGGCCTTCTACAAGCTCACAGTGAGAGAGTTATAACATCGGAAACAAGACAGATCTATATCAGTCGAGCCAATGCTTGGCCAACAGCCCAACGTGTGTTTAAGAGAACCTGTTTTGCACAAAGCTGTGACATGATGCTTTATGTCACATTTGCAAGCCATGAACATGACGCTGAGGAAGATGCTGCCGACCTTGGAGGTCCCAGGCGAGAGTTTTTCCGATTACTGGTGAAGCCTATCTTCCAAGACAGTGGAGCTTTTGAAGGTTTTTTCTAAATATATTGGTTTGAAAATGCCAGAGTACACGATACAGAATGCGGTGTTAATTTATATAATCTTTCAGGCACACCAAATGGATGCACACCAAGACTGAACATTCTCCACTTGCAAAATGGACTGTATGGAACCATTGGCAGGATGAAGTCTACAGTAATAATAACTGTAGGGGCTGAAGCACCTGCATTCCTGTCCCCGAGTGTCGTGGACTACATTGTGTCTGGGGACATCCTTCAACCTAAAAAGGTAATGGGCAATATTCTGACCTGAAGACTATTGTAGCAAGCCTTTGCTTTTTTTGACTATTCCACAGCAGTACAGTTACTTTTATTTTGGTAGAATGCATTATCAAAATAATTTTGGTTTCATATTACCCAATAAATAACTAAAAATGACTTTCTTGCCATTGGTAGGTAACTAAGTGTAAGTGAAATGCTACATAGTACTTCTGTAAATGTTGATTAAATGCAGTCATTTGAGAAAATAAGATTTTTGGGGGGGCTTTTTATGCCTTTAATGATAGGACAGTTGGAGAGAGACAGGAAGCAGAGAGAGGGGGAAGACATGCAGCAAACGACTGTCCGGTGCGGGACTCGAACCGGGGCCCACTGCAGCAAGGACTGTAGCCTCTGTACATGGGGCGGCTGCTTAACCCACTACACCACTGACCACCCTGAGAAAATAAGATTTTAAAGATCTGATCTGTAATATTTAGGTTCAACAGGCAACCTTGCAGGATGATTTGGAGAAAGCAGTCAGCAGCTGTGACTAATGGCGATATAAGGTGAGGGTCTTCCACTTGTTGTCACCATGGCCAACAGAGATTTGTTTGTGAAAAATGCAGTTCTATACCATACTGTTGTGCAACGGCAGAGCTGTCTTGATCAACTCATTGATGGCTTGTCCCACTATGGAGTAAGATTCACCTCACAGTTCTGTATCATATTTGCTCCGTGCTGTGGTAAAATTACTAAGAATTGCCATATCCCCATTTAAAGGTAGGGTAGGAGATCCTGGATTTTGAGTCCAGCGAAGCTGCATTTTGAAAATACACCGGTAAAAAGTCCCAACCCTTTTCTTCACTTTTCCCCCGAAGGCACGCCTCTAGAGTACATGAACGCGCACGAGCACGAAGGTGCACGAGCGCTGTTCTGCCAGCAAGCATCGATCGTTGCCGTATTAGTACTTAGTTTATGCTAACTATACGTTTAATAATGCTAGGTGCTAGCCAAGCTGGCTCTAGTTTAGCTTCCTGCCAAGCTTCTGGACGTTCACGGAGCAGGGTACGCGCACAGGGAGAAGGAACGGTCCGTTCACAATGATTGGATACTGTTTTTCCTAGATTGTACGTTCTAGAGGCCACTAAAACTTTTCATATTTGTGTCAAAACTTTTAATTAATTGGTTGCAATGGGGGTGTGAAGAGTATTTCAAGCAATATGTAAAAAAATGTTCCAGAAAAAGATCCCCTACCCCGCCTTTAACCATAACTACTCATTTTTATGGCCTTTCATTTATGGTGTTGAATTTCCTTCTAGGTTTTATCACTCCTGAGAGAGAACCCCAGCTTGCATGTGCTGCTTGACATACCAGGAAAGGTCAAAGGTCGAGCAGCTGATTTTGTAGCTGGTATTCACAAACCAAGCTACTCTGTACTGGGGAGCAACGGAAGAGTTAGGGAGGAGTTGATGATGGGAACATTTAGGGAGTTTCTCCAATGTCTTGAAAGTAAGTTTGTATTTTTAATTCAGTATATTATACAATAAGGAAATCCAGGAAACGTAAAGATTTATTTTATTCTTTACAACTCATGAAGCTGTGCCTATCTAATGTTTATGTACCATGTAACAAGAATACAGTTGTTATGATAGCTTGTAAGAATAACATTGCTTTTTCACCAAAATACCTCTACAGTAAACCATTAGTTATTCAATTAGTCATTGATTCAGTCTTTCTTAAACCTGAGTATTTCCGAGTCTCCAAGTCAACACTGGTTTCCCTTTGCTTTCAGATCAGGGGTCTTCAACGTTTTTCAGGCCAGGGACCCCCAAACTGATGGAGAGTTGGAGCAGGGACCCCCCTACTATTAATATGGCATACAATTGTGTTTTATATTTAACGGGGCCTAGTGCCGTTTATAAATATAGCTACTCTGTTATTGTACATTCAATACTAAGCTATTCAAATAATACACAGGTTAATATATTCATGTCTTTATTTTAAACATGTGCAAGGCACAGGGTTGCCGTGCCACTGCCATTTATAAACAAACATCTTGCATACAACACTGAGCTATTCAAATAATCCACAGATTTTAACTTTAAACATGCATGTAGATGGGGCAATGAATCCTCAAAGCATCTGTGAATGGCACACGTGTGCACAAAATTTGTGAGAAAAAATTGTTTGAAAAAAAAAAAATTTTTTTTTTTTTTTTTTAAATGTTAAAAATTGTCTAATCAACCAAAGATTTCGCGACCCCCCTGCAGTACCTCCGCGGACCCCCTGTTGAAGACCTCTGTTTTAGATAAAGAGCTGAGAGACACATATGGGGACAGGACTCTAACCGAGGAGGAGGAGGCATTCCTGAAGACTTTGAGCCCTGGTCACATCTTTGCGTTTGCTACAGGGAGCAGCAAAGTCCCAGCCATTGGTTTTTCATCCAACTCCTAAATGAATATTTATTCATGATGAAGACAGATATCTTCCCACTGCACATACGTGTGCCAACGAGCTTCACCTTTTTGTGAATGCAACAACAATGACTGATGATGATGAATTCAACTACTGCTTCCTAGTGGCATTAATGAATGGATTTTTATTCAGCACCATTTAAACAAATGTCAGGATTCCACTCTTTAGTTTCGGATATGAGGTGCTATTAGTATTTATGTTGTCTACAACTGGACTAAAGTATTGTTGTGTTTTGAGATGTTTAACAGCTACCATTAAAGTACAAGTAAAGGCTTTGTTGTTGCAAGCACAACTTTAGCATAAATGTGCTGTCCTAGTTTTAATTTTTACTGTAAATCTACTAATAATTCACTGAAATCAGTTCATCAGGCTGCTGTGTTGTTCTGTGTACCCTCTGCCCCTCGCATGGTAACAACCCTAAAACTTTCCACTACAGCCCAGTGGCTGATGGTGTCCATGTGTAAATGTATTCCATAGAGGAGATTTGAGGCATATAGAGTTTGTTCATATTAGAAAGCAGTGGTTTCAATTGCATTACATAAGAAAGCTGAAAAATAAAGACTATAGCTTGTGTTTTCCCATCTTGCTCCACATTCTTTTCATCTTGTTATGAATTTAACTCGAGTTAAATTAGCAACTAGAGTTACTAGTTTTTTTATACTCAACAAACAGTAGTGAAGGAATGAAACTATGTACATTTACTCAAGTAAGGTACTTAAGTAGAAATTTGGAGTACTTTTCAGATTACATTTTTTAATTCCCCTCCTCACCATTGAAAGCCATGTTTATTCAGATTCACTGATGTTGAATATGTTGTGACAAACTGAAGAATGTGTTCTTTCTCCTCATCCTACTCCTCCTCAAGCTCTTTACAAAAGTGGACTTTTGAAAGTACAATGAGGCTAATGTTACCCAGTTGTCCATGTTATGCTGAGATCACACATTTACAAGTTTATCCAAAATAAACTGTTGTGTTCTCTGAAACAATGTTTTGCCATTGTTGTTGTCATGTAGAAGAGGGTTAATGGCATCATTCAGTTCTTGCAAATCCCTGCCATTCAATGGGGAAAATCCTCTTCTAGAGTTTGGTGAGGAACAAAAAACTATCCCTGCTGTTGAGAGTTCTGGGTTGTGAAGATTAGGCAAATCATTGTCCAGACTAAAAAGCTGAACTGGTGTTCTATCTCCTTCAGATGAGATAGAGTGATTGTTAAATCCAGCTTAGAATTCCTCCAAAGTATGGTTGATTCTGGGTAGAAAGAGCTAATGGAGACAAAATAGGTCTGTTGCATTATCTATGTCTAGGATACTCAGGGATTCCAGTTCATTAAAAATGGGTGCATAAATATGGCTGCAGTTTTTGTTCAAGTCTCGGTTAAAACGCTCGATCCTCTGGTTGTGTACAGAACTTCCTGTTAAGACAGAGCCTTCAGCCCTGCTTGCATGCATGTCCTCCCAAATCTGAGCGTTCTCTCCTCTGTGATCAGTCCTGATGTGCAGTGGTCTGCCAAACTGTCCAACAGCTGCAGTGAAGTGGTCTCTCACAGTTTCAGCACGATTATTGTTGGAACAGTGAAGACACATCAACATCCTACTGTAGCCGTCTATGGCACCTTGAACAACCAATTTCCACCTAATCAACTTGTGATTTCCGTCGACATGCCATATAAAATTTGGATGTGGGACAGAGTACACTCGCCGAACTATTGCTGTTCTTCTCCTGGCTAAGACACCAACTGGGTCCATCCTTAGCAGTGAATCTCTTACACGTTGTCTTTGAACCACAATGTTTTTGGAGCGGACATGCCCCATAAGCATCACTTCTCTAATATTTGGGTGTTCAGTTTTTATTTGTGACACTTCAAGATCCAATTGTTGATCACTGATGCTCTTAAATTTTGACGTTGGGATGTTATAGTCTTGCAGTAACTTGTAGAAATTTGGCCTCGAGATTGAAAGAATAGATGCCGCTTCTGTAAAGGTGGTTTTCAGTGAAAGAACATGTTCAAGCTCCTCTTTGGAAATCTGATGTCTTCCTTGTTAGTCATTCTAGAACACAGCAAAGAATATGACATTTGGCATGTTTCTATAACAAACAAGGGTTATTCAAGAGGAAATTATAGACCTAACAGATGAGCATTCACATCACTCATCATCTTTCTGACTGAAGAGAATTATAGATTGTACTGTTTGTTTATTTAAGGAATGTTTAACTAAATAACATGGACCATCAAAGATGAGAGGTTACTGAGAGGTAAATGAGAAGTAAATCAAACAAATATGAACATGAATATGAATGAGTACTTACTGAGCAAGGTCTGTTGCTGGTAAAGGTATGGTAGCGCTGGAGCAGGAACCCTGAGGAGTTTTAAAATATAAACAAAATACCAAAGACGTTATTATATTGTCACGTGTTAGTGTAAAATATGCCACCATGATTGGAAACAAAACGGAAACAGTATACCACACAGAAAACAAACAAACAAACAAACAGCCAGCTAGGTTACATGAGTATGAAAGTATACCGAGCGGTATGACGTCCCAGTGGAGGTGGTGGGTGTGGCTGGCCCAGGTGGGATGTTGCAGCTGGTGGGAGCCTGAAGAGACATTAGCAAAATATTAGCAACATTATCTTTCATGTGTTTTTTCTTTTTATACGCCCAGCAGTCAAAAACCACCGATGTGATTGGCGAAGGACAAAAAAGCAGGACAATGTAGAAACAAAGAGAGATAGATTTTATGCTTTTTTACAGTACGCACACTATACATATATATATATATATATATATATATATATATATATATATATATATATATATATATGTATGTAAATATATATATACACATACACACACACACACTAGTGGTGGGCCGTTATCGGCGTTAACGTGCTGCGATAATTTGAGAGTCTTATCGGGCGATATAAAAAATATCGCCGTTAATCTATTCTCAAAGTTGGGTTGGGAACTGGGTCAAAATAGGTAGCCTAAGCAAACTGTGATGACTTTTACCTTGATATTTTAGCTCGGGTGTGGGCCGATGTACTTTGTCTGCCGTTAGGTGTGATTAAAACAGAAGAACGCTACTTTTCAGAAGCCTGTGCTAGGCAGTTTATGGAGGTCGCTTATCTGTGGGGGATAGTTGACAAAATCTGCCCTGTTGGAACAGACAGCGCTCCTAATATGGTGGCCGCAGGGAGGATACTGCGCGTGTGGCGCAACAGAGACGCACTGCACACAACGCTATCTCAACAGCAGCACCATCTGGCCCTCCCAACAAGTGCTGAATATGAGAAGTTGGCGTAGCTAGAGAAACTGCTGGAGCCATGCATGTGAATAAACTGGTCTGCCCTAATGTTGCTGACTCGCTGGAGAAGCTTCGCTTGAGAATTTGCTTTGGTAGCTTTGGTAGCTCGTGACGTCACATTTAGAATGTTCAATTCTTAAAGGCCCCGCGGCTGTGCAGCACCCCCGCGGAAAAAAACATGAGGAAAGAGAGGGCAGGAACACGAATAAACATGTTGTTATTTACAATTTGTTATACAAGATATACATCACTTTTACAAATTATGTAAAACTACATTAGGTACACCTGAGAAGAGCAGGAATAGCAGAGGCAGCTGTGAAAATAAACTAAATTCGAAATTAAATCCGAAATAAATCCGAAATAAAACTTAATTGCAGTGAGAAAGGTATGCTTGGGGTTACTACACTATTGTATGGAAGCACTCAACACGGCAATTGCAACAGTCTCAGGATTAAACGACTATTGTTTGGATAGGAACCAAAGTTTACACGTCTGTTTCCGTGAACGCCGCGGATTGTCCCCCCTGAATGAGCCATTTTAATCTAGATCAATCTAGATTAATTTCAAGATTTCAGTGAGATTAATCTAGATTAAAAAAAATAATCTATGCCCACCACTAATATATACATATATATACACACACACACACTTTGTTTCATGAACGAGGACACAGTGGTGTTGGTATACTTGACTATTCATGTTGTAAAACAGCAGAGCGCAAGTTACAGTGGGTAAACATACACCAGGAGAACCACCGATGCAGTACCACATAACAAAGACAGATGGCAGCAGCAACACATTTATAAAGGCAGGTGGCAGCTAGCCTGGGCGAAAGCCGACTGTTGACTCTGTCAAACAGTCTGGGAAAACCCAAGAGGAATCCGTTTCCATGGAGGGCGGGACCTTACCCAGCAACTTAAATTTATTGGAGTAACGGAGTTCCCTTAACCAATGATAATGTTTAGAAATGACGTTGGTTATGCGCCGAGGTTCATGCTTACTCTCGCGAGGCTCTAGCTCGCGAATCACGCTTCCCACATCCGCTTTCATTATACCGGTACCATTTGATAAATCAAACTTTTCCCAAAGCCAGTTGGAAGGAGAGCTACGACATCCTTGCCACTAACAAAATTGACGAGGCATTCCTCTTGCTCTCGTTTTAATTGTGTAATGATCTCCAGAGTTGAGACAACTTCATGGATAGCTTCTAGCGTTCTTCCGTCGCCATGTTTATTTCCGCTGCGGTTGAACTACAATTATATGGACTACAATGGACTCCCCGCGTGAGTTCTGCGTCACCACTCGCAACTGTTTGCTGATTGGCAAAACACTGAGGTAGGGGGATTTGGCCAGACTATGTGCGGAGCCAAAATCTTTGGGCGGAAGTACGTAGGATGGCGTCGCCAGGCTAGGTGGCAGCACATGTCCTGCAACATCTCCCTTTTCTTAATTAAAGCAATGGCATATGAACTGAGACCTGAAACAAAGGCCTACTGAGTACTCAAGAAAGTTACTTGTTTTATCATGCCAAAACCTATCACTGTTGTACATTATACCGGCAGCGACAACAACATAAAGATTTGGCAACATAATACAACTGGTTTTATACTGGCAGCAGCAACTTCATAAACAAACATAAACATTTGGCAACAACCAGAATACATATTTTTCTTTCCCTTCAGAGATCCAGTCTTTTAGGTGGCCTGGTAATCCGACCATAGCGTGAGGTGACTGGAGGCCCTGTTGGTGTGGAGGTTGTATCAGCAGCTGGGCTATCAGCATGCTGAGGTGGGGTAGCACACGGCGTAGCACTGAGCTCTGGCCAGTGAATCTCATTGTGAAAAAAGTATTCATACCATTTTCCTTCAGCAAAACCTGAAAATGGGTCCCACAGACCCAAGCCAGGGATAAGCAAAGCAATATTTCACCAACACACACAACACTGTATAGAAAAGGAGCACCAGCACCACACACACACTATTGTATGTTCTATTAGTTAGTAAAAGAAGGAATCGAAAACAGTCAACCTGCTGGGTGAATTTATCTAATCTGTTATCGGTACCACGTACAACTCAGAATACAAGTCTGTTGTTGAGAGCGTCATTTCCTCTTGCATCATCTGTTGGGGCAGCAGCATCAGAACCAGGGACCTAAAAAGACTCAACAACCTGATAAGGAAGGCTGGTTCTGTTCTGGGGACGACTGTGGAACCTCTGGAGACAATAATGCAAAGAAGGATTTTGCATAAAATCAAGAGAATTATGGACAACCCTGAACATCCTCTCCATGAGACTGTTATCAGAAAACAGAGTCTCTTCAGTCAAAGGCTTCTTCAGTTTGGATGCAAAACGGACCGCTACAGGAAATCTTTCCTGCCCACAGCCATCAGCATCTATAATAACTCTTTGATTTAATTGAGCTACATCAACATTTAATTTCCCTCTGGGATAAATAAAGTATTTTTGAATTGAATTGAATTGAATAAAGTGCATTGCAGTAATCTAGCCGAGATGTAATAAAGGCGTTGATTACTGTTTCAAAGTGCGTATGTGCAAAGAAGGGCTTCACCTAAGACCAGATACACTGAGACTAAGATACAAAAAAAGCTGGACTTCACTATTGCACCAATTTGCCGGTCCAATTTAAAATCACTGTCCATCTTAAAACCCAAGTTTGCGACTGTTGGCTTCCTGTATTGCACCAAGGGGCCCAAGTCAACAGGAGGGGATTTGCAAGAGCCACTGGGACCAAACACCATCACTTCTGAAACAGGAAGGAATGCCGTTGGACCATCCTACAGGATGTGACGGACCACAGTTTTTGTTGAGCATGAAAAATATAGTTTATTATTTTTGACTGGACCACAGGAGTTGGTCCTAAATAGGTGGACTTTGAGCCTCCAGCTGCTGTGCAGACGGGTGAAATGGATCGGTCATGTCAGCTTCAGGGCCTCCTTTTGAGAAGTTTTGGTTTGTAAATGTTTGTCCAGCAGACCCGAGCACGACACATTCAGCAACAATGTCCATTGGGTTTTACGTTTACATCCCCCATCTGAGCTGGGGGACTGATGTAGAATCATTTGACGGGGGCAGAATGTCAGTTGTACCATTTCCCATTGCAGACACAAGCCACATATTTGTGTGATTTTATTTGATCAATTTATTTATACGCCATTTATTCTTCACAGCTACTGTTGCTGATAATGCAATATTCTGCCCGTACAGTCTGTTTGGTTCCCAAGCACCTACGTAATTGTTTTCTGGTGATGATGCACGCCTCCTCCTGATTATATCCACTCAGGAGAGTCAGATCAGGCCAAGTGATTTCTCCAAGAATAAAAAGCAACAACAGGCTGGCTGAAGATGCACTTAGACTTTCCTCAAAGCTGCTGGGGTTAAATGCTGGGGCCCTTGTCCACTTGAAAGCATGACAAGCTGTTCTTATGGAATAGCCAGCCCTTTCAAACCCTTTAATTACGTTCACATCTTTTCATAGCTGACACCTGATCTCAGGTGGTAAGCTGTTATTCAAATGAATTGTTCTGCGCTATTTATCAGCATTCTGAAAAGGCTGATTTGTTTATTTCACAAGAGCAGGAGAGCCGCACACTTTCCACATGTTATGTTGAGAAGTGATCATTTACATACGAGGTGGCTCCAGTGCTCTCTCATCTGTACCCTCTTCATACTCACTTTCCTTTTGACCTACTATCCACTGGATACAATAACGATCAGCTTAACTGCCTCGTGTGTTTCTTCAGCCTTAATGTTTGTTCTCATATATTTTCTTATGTGTGCAGCAAAGCAGTGAAAGCTTTGGTTGGCATAATGATCACCAGATGTGAACACAAACTACTTTGTAAAGCTGCCCATCCCCTTTGGCATCTTTATTTTGTTGTGTTACAACTTTGACATGTGTCTGTTTTTTGGATTTTTATGTCATAAAAGTGAAAAATAACTGCATGTATGGGTTGTTTTTTAAGGCCTTCAATTATGATCCGTTGCTGAAACTTGCATATTATGTCCATTTTTATTCAATCAAAGTGTCTGAAGATCCCGGTATGTTTAAAGCTGTTGTGAGAAGCCCCACCACTGAGCAACATCAACTTGTGTTTCATTTTGTTAACAAGCATCACGTCGGTACGTGTGCAAAAAGATCCCGTTTGATATGTTGTGTCAGAATCATTGATCCAACTTTTAGTCTAGAGTGTTAATCTCATTAGAAATTATAAACATGTCAGTCCACATCCATCTGAACTTATAAGCAGACTCTTTTTGTCAGGGACTGACGGCACATTTTTATACTGAATTTGATCAAAGAGCCACCTGCTGGAGGAAAAGTAAGAGCAGATGTTTAACATTATTTTCCATATGATGGATGGGAAGCTGTTGTTTGAGTATCATCCGCACAGGTAAAAGTAAAGCAAAATCATTGTCATTAAGACTTTGGCTGTGGAGTCATGCTGCTTATTGCATTAAAAGTGAAAAAACACGTCGCTGAAGGTGTAAAATCAGTTGAACGACCAGTTGAACCCCATGGCTTTCGTATGCATCACGGGGAACAATGTCTGCTTTAATGTCTTTTACTAAGTTGTTTTGCAGGAGATGTGCACGTAAAATAATTTTTCCCTTATAGAATCCATCATATTGGGCACCTCAGTCTTAGTAAAAAATGGAAACGTACAGATCAAGCAACTTTGAAGCTTTTCTTGCAACCACAGGCCTCCCCTGTTATTCTTTCAGCGTGTTGCACTTCTGAAGACTGCTGGGATCACTGCTGGCATTAAAGCTGCAGTCTGCAACTCTTTTTCAAGCATAATGCCTGGAACTGTCCGGGGATTCTGAAAGTAGTACATTAAATACCCCAATACAAAAAAAAATGAGTTCTCTAGGTCCCCTATATGTCCCGCTAGGTCCCTCCAAAGCCAGCAGGTTTGTTTACAAAATTGCAGACCGGACCGGTAAAAGGTAACCAATCAGGTTTACGAGCTGGGCTCTTCTGCCTGTCAATCACCGATTGTGCACGCGCGATACAAGGTAGGCTCGTCCCCACGCTTATTTATCTGGACTATTGAACTTCATTACGGGCTAGTCTACTTACTGTGTCTTCCATGATCGCAAATGACAGGTGAGTTGATGAATGAGGAGTCGTGTAGGCGCATCTGGCGTGCACGTCTACGTGCACGAGTTCTCATGTGTTTTGAAGGGGCGGGACAGAAAGTTGAATAACTTTTTATTTTTCGGTTAAAAAATAAGCATTTCTTGCATTTTGCGACTACGGAGGTCACCGTTTTCAACTTCAAGCGTTCTGATAGATCATGTAAACTCTTAAAATGCCAAAAAGTAGGACTTTACGTATGACAACAACAAATCCTGCAGACTGCAGCTTTAATGTAAAGTTATTCAATTCAATTCAATTTTTTTCTGTGTGAGTACACCTGAGATTGATGCCGGAGAGACTGCTTTGATTGAAACATGGTGGAAGTCCGCAAGCTTTCCAGAACTATTTAACTGTGGTATTTATAGATCAGAAGAAGAATCTATCATTCCTCTGCTGGTGCTGCAGTCTCTCCAGTCTCTCAATCTCCATGCTTTTTGGTTCAACTCATCTTTAGCAGCATTTTGTCTCTTATGGGCTTAGCTCTGTCTGAATGAGGCTAACAGAAAGAAGCCACGGGCATCTCAGAGGTCAAGTAAAAGTGTTTTGCATCTTAACAGCATGGGGCTAATGTGCTGGAATTGTGCACACACGCGGCACACTTAACCTGGAAAGTAGCCAGAGTCTCTTTGTGCTGGTTTACTCAGCTGTGGAAGGCAAGGTCCGACCGAGTCAGATGACTCAATTACGGATACCCGACCAATCTCGCCTCGGGATCAGGGGGAATCGGGGAGGGGTATCTCTGTCTGAAAGGCTCTAACAAAGGCCCTGCCCTGCTTACTCTGTTCGGACAAGGCCCATCGACAATCTGCAGGGGGGATAATCCCAGCAGCACTAAAGAGTTCTCTAAGGAAATGATGCTCACTTTAGGGTTTAACAGGTTATCTCAACATTACATCTTCATGCAGGTTACGCGTATCGATGTTTCAAAAGTTGTTGTAGAACATATCTGAAGGAGGCTGACTAAAGTATGTCACTTGATTAAAGTTTTACTGGTTAAAACCCATTTTAACCAGTTTGAACTCTGACCAAAAAAATGAATGAGTCTGGCTGGCAGATCCTTCATCCACCCTGTGGGATTGAATGTAGGCCTTCTTCACCAAATAATAGGGGGCACTCATAGTTTGACCCACCCAGTTAATGTGTTTAACCCCTTAGGGCAGTACATGACTGGCTGTTTAAAAGGGCTCATGTTTAGTGAATTTTCAAGGCTCATTTAATTTTGTGTTGATAGTTTGTATGTTACTGTTTTGTCATTTAGAATTTAAGATCATTCTTAATGAGTTGATGACGATGAAAAGATGAGTGACCTCAGGAAATACAGAGAAGCAGTGGGTAGCCTAATCTATCTTAGTTCATGCACTAGACCAGATTTGAGTTGTGTCGTAAGTAAACTTTCACAATATTTCAGTGCGCCAACAGAAGAGCAGTGGACGACTGTAAAACATGTACTGAAATATCTGAAAGGCACAATTGACAAGATGCTGTGTTACAGGAAATGTGATGATGGGTTACAGTTGGTGGCTTATAGTGACTCGGATTTAGCCTGATTAACATAGACTTTCAAATCTCTTCGAGATTCTGGTCTGACCAAGACCATAACGAATACGATTCGAAATGGCCTGGTCAACCCGCCTCCCTCGGGTTGCTACTGGTTGTGGCCAGAAAAGGCTGTGCCTAAGCTTAAGTCAATTACACCACTCTTTCCTCTGACGTATGATTTAACTACCAGCGGGGCTAACTGGTAGATTAAACTCTTACCAAAGCCAGTAGGGAGCAAGGCGAAAACGTCTTTCCTGTCAAGAAATGATTCAAGGGCTGTTCTTTGCTCGATTTTTAACGAGAATCTCCCGTCGAACACTTTTCTTACAGCATCTACAGCAGTGTCAAAAGCTTGACGCTGCTCCATGTTGATATTGAATGAAGCGCTTCCGTGTACAATCCATGGGTTGAGTGGCAGTTCAATCACGTCACTACCTTGAACACGCCTCTACCCTGGGCCGTTGGCGCTGCTCAAAGTCGATTGCTTCCCGACAAAGTGGGTGGAGTTCCCATTTTTTCGGGAACTCGAATCCACCTGAATGAGCAGTTTGCCTGAGTAAGTGTAGCAGAGCCGAAGGTGTTGCGTCACTGCGAGGGCGGAGCCTGGGTAACTCGGATTGGGCAGGAGATGCAACTGACCGACGTAGTACATCTGGTTATTGTGTTAGCCTATGTAAGAATGGTCCTCTGATTTCTTGGAAGACCAAAAAGCAGCCAACTGTAGCACTGTCGACATGTGAGGCTGAGTACATGGCGTTAGCTGTCACTACACAAGAATGTTTGTACCTGTCTCAAATGCTTAAACATCTTGACTCTCATTATGATGTACCTGTAATTTATGAAGATGACCGGGGGCAATTGCATTGGCAAAGAATCCCTTTAGCCGACAGAGATGCAAACACATTGACATCAAATATCATTTTGTAAGATCTACTGTAAAAAATGGTGATGTGTTTTTGGAGTATTGCCCAACAGATCAAATGGTTGCTGACCAAATGACAAAACCAGCTACAAAAGGGAAGCTTCTTGCCTTTTCTAGGTTTCTATTTAGGTGATTGCCGAACCAAAATGTGATTTTGCTCTTTGCAATGTTTTTGTTTTTCTTGTTGTAAATGTGAGAACAAGTGGGGGTGTTGATTGATGCTTGTTGAGGGCCTTAACTATCTGAGTGTGCTCTCAATTGACAACCTTGATTGAGGCCAGGTCATGTGACTTTACTTACTAACTCTCTCTGTTCATTTTCACCCAAACCTGTGTTGGTGCCTGTTCATTTTGGTCTTTGTCTCCAGATAGCAGTTCAGTTTGTAACACAGGGTCTGCATGTGTTCAAGCAAACTTTTATTTCTTTTACTCGCAATGTTTTTAATGTAGGAATCCTAAGACAAGGCCCCTCCTCGCCTTGTAAGGCCAACAAACATGACAAATGTTAGGAGTGACTAAAACTGGAGTGGTGTGAGGAGAGCTCTTGGCTCTTGTCATCCTGTTTTTATAACCTCAGCTTGGTCAAGTCATTTTTAACACCCAACCTTAATCACATCATTTTCAGTACCAAGAAGTTTGTAATGTGTAAAAAGGAGATGAAACAGTGGGGGAAAATGCAAGGAAAGACTGAAATTTCTCAATTTCTCAATGAGCACATTGTCCTTACATATGTGATGCAACAGTCCATATGTCACAATTACACCAAGGCTGTGACAATGCGTTGACAGTTATTTTCATGTGCTGTAGCACATAAAGAAAAAGCAGCAAAATTTGTCTGTTGACACAATAAATGGATTATATTTATTTGAAGATTTCACACCTTGTCATGATACCAAATTGCGAGTAGTGACATGAATATAGACAAATTAAACTAATAACATTCAATATAGTGTGAAACATCCATCCATCCATTTTCTATACCGCTGAATCCGTCGGTCGGGTCGCGGGGGGGCTGGAGCCTATCCCAGCGGTCAATGGGCGAGAGGCGGGGTACACCCTGGACAGGCCGCCAGTCCATCACAGTGCCACACAGAGACAAATGAGACAAACAACCATACACGCTCACACTCACTCCTAAGGACAATTTTAGAGACACCAATTAACCTAACATGCATGTTTTTGGACAGTGGGAGGAAGCCGGAGTACCCGGAGAGAACCCACGCTTACACGGGGAGAACATGCAAACTCCACACAGAAAGGCCCCAGCTGGGAGTTGAACCTGGAACCTTCTTGCTGTGAGGCAACGGTGCTAACCACCACACCTGTGAAACATCCTTTATGGCTAAATGAAAACAGCCCCCACCCTTTAGTAACGTTTGCTTTGACGTGGGACTTCCTAAAATGTCCCTTTGTTACTGATCTAATCCACGGTTCAACAGTAAACATAGAACTTCAGCAAAGAGTTTTTCACAAGGGCCCTTCATGCCTGCGCGTTTTTCAGATATTTTAATTCCCAAACAATTCTGAGCACACATGCAGTGCACGCAAGCAATTGATTATTGAATAACCAGAGTAATAAAAAGACAACTAAACTGTTATGGGAAGCTGTGTCTTTCATCACTTTATGACAGCTCTGTTTAAACATTTGCGCAAAGTTAGAAGAGCCATTTTAGACAATGTTGATTACCTGTTAACTCAACCTCTGTAACCTATTGTCTGTTTGCTTCCTCAGACACTGAAATTTCTATAAACTGCATGTCAGGCTTTCTAAGCTATTCATATCTGAGCAATTTAAAACCTGAGGGGTTTTCTGGAAAATATAAACATATCAACAAGAGTATTTTATTCCAAATCATCTCAAGAAATGAGAAAAGCCTAAATTAAGAAAGAGAAAATTACATTTAGGAGGTAATATCTTAAGCTTTCACTGTAAATGGATAAGAACTCATATTTATCAGAGGCAAAAGCATGCATGTAGTATACTGCATCATGTCCGAATGGTTTTTGATGTACTTCTAAACTCTGAAGACAATAATGACAAATTATGGACACCAAACTAATCTCAATGAACTACCCAAACAAAGTTAAACATTTCAGATATAAACTTGAACATCAGTGTTGGCACAGATCTTTTACAACAAAATGTTGTATTTGGTGGCAGGAGTCTCAATGTTTGTCACAGTATGCTTGTGTTCTTGTGTTTTTATTCTATAAAATGATATACATAATGTGTTCTATTTACAACCAGGATCTACATAAGACATGAAAAAAGTGTTAAACATAGTGCTCAACATTTACTAAAGTGAGAAAAAGCAAGTTTTTGATATGATTTCAAACAGTTTTAGACATGAAAAGGTTCTGCATTCTCTGTGTTAGTTAAAGCTACATAGAATTTTTTTGTTTAGTCTGATCTGGTAAAAGACATTCAAAATGTACTTGTCTGTTGTTTTTGTTTAAGATATTTCTCTCCGTAAAATATCTGGTCAAAAGAAAGAAAGAAAGTCATGCAGGAGTGTGAATAGCTTGGTTTGAATTGATTTGTGATAGTGAATCACCTTTAAAGCTTCCACTGATCTGCACACTGTGCATCTTTAGTGAAGAAAAATGATACTTTATGGAAAAGAAAAGCATATTATCACATCTGGCCCATGATTCTGTGCAAGCATCGCTTGGAGGCTGTGTTCCAGATCAGCAGGGCAGTGTTTGAGTTCAATGTTACCTTTGCTTCAACATTAATCTCACACATTAGAGTGACTGGCTGTCAGCCCGTGACATGTCTTTCATGGATTAACAGTGTTACTGGAACGATTCTTTGTTCCTACTAATGCTGTGAGCAAAGTATCGAGGGAGCTATCAAACAGCAGATAATTAACTCAGGGGCCGACCGAGTTAGTAATAGAATGATGAATTATTCAGTATTTGTAGGCTCTCTCTCCTCATATTGCAGGCAACACAATAGTCACTGAGAGTCATACTCACTGAAAATTAGAAATTCATGTTTGTATACTGCACTGTATAAATACACTCAGCAGAATGACTCAACTATTTGAATAGATGTGCCCAAGCAAACAAGCAAGTTCTGTGTTAGGTTTTGTTAAGTTTGTCTTTGTTTTATGCTTATTTGTTTTTGTTTTCATGTTCTTCTTGTCTTCCAGAGTCAGTTCCTTGTATATCTCAGTCTTGCTTTTCTGCTCTCTGCTCCCCCCTCCTGGCCATAGATTCCAACAACAGTTACACACAACCTTTTGTGACACTGAATCAACTTAGTAAATCCTCAAGTGAATGAAACAACACACAAAGCTTTAATATGGGCTATCTTTCAATGTACACTGAGTGCAAGTGCACCATCATTTTTATCAAGACCGAAAGCTCATTAAAGATTGATTTTAGAATTATTTTTCACATCAAAATAACTTTCAGTTTGAGGTTGCTGGTTGTGTGGATGGGAATATGACCAAAAGACACGAGGCTGTGTGCCCTTGAACAGCCTTAAGAGTATGAAGGCTCTGGGAACGCTGCTTTGAGGGTGCTGATTCTTATGTCTATTTTGAAACAAGACTACAAAGTTGTTGTTGATTTTTCTGCAGAGCAGTTGCGCTAAACCATAGAGTCTATCCATTCAAGAATAAGGGACAGGCTATGTGGGATTTGATAATACCTCTTAAAACTTGGCCTGTCACAGGCCTGTGTAAGGAGAAGGTCAAATTGTGACGGAAGACATTTTGCCGAGTTTGGTACCTAGAAATATGTATCTCTTTGTCCTCAAAGGCTATGCACTAGTTGCCCCCCCCCCCCCCCCCCCCCGTCCAATAAATACACACACTTTACACCAGGGGTCGGCAATTAAGTTTGGACCTGGGCCAATTTTTTTCTGACAATGGTATTACGGGCCATGGCCATGTTTTTCTATTGTGGATTTACATAAATGCATTTCATTTTTTTTAATTTAAAACATTTTTTTCTTCTATACACTGTTATTAGGCTGAATGTTGCATCTCCTGGCATCTCTCATGAAACAGGCGATAAAACATGAGGTTTGAAAAATATCTTTCAAAAATCATATTTCAAAAATTCCATCTTGCGGGCCAGATATAATTGATGGCGGGCCACTAATTGCCTACCCCTGCTTTACACTGACAATGGAAGGACTTCAGCCAGAGGGTTCTTCAGGTTCACAGCCATAATGACAGATACTAGAGGTCATTCTTGTCTACAACTTTAACTTAAAACAACCCTTTATTCATTCTTTATCATCACATTTATCTATTTATTGTTTTGACTGTGACAATAAAAATTTCATCAGCTGACATTCAAATAAATGTTTTTGTCCCATTACTGTACACCACACTGCGTGTGGTAGCTCTTGACAATCAAAACAAAACTTTACTGTGAACAAAATTTGGGTAATGGCTCAGGAAAAAAAAAAATCTTGGACATATACTTGTAATTCTTAAGCAACCCATTAAAAACAGAGTGTGAGAGCTAATTATTAAAACGTTAGCTCATCCAACAGTCCTACGTCATCCACGCGCCAACGGTCGTGACATCTCAACGTTTAAAAGGAAGTTAAAAAAAACAAAACCAAAAAAACGGTTAAATAAACGTTTGGAATCAGTAGCAGTTCTCAACGGCTGGAGAAAAATATTTCCATGGTCCAATAATTCAGAAACTCAGAAACGACACAAGAAGAAAAGCTGAACATTGGAAGCTACAAATACGTCGGATGATAAAGTTAAGAGCAGAATATCAAACTTGAAAAAGTGAATGAACAAACAACATAAACTGAGACGTAACGGTTGAGCTAACATACCTTATCAGCTAGAAAGAAAAATAATTAGCGTTTATTCATGCTCAAATTGATCAGGAACCTCACCAAAGTAAGTTTAAATAATATAGAAACACAATAAAAACATTTTTTTGTAATTACCTGCTCCTTTGAATTTGAAGGAATTACTTTTAAAAATGTTTGAAACATGGATCAGATGTTGCACATCCAGCGCTTAGGAACTGAGGAGACTGTTGATGTCACTGTATGCATTTTATTTACTGAATTACAGGAAAAAGTTGATAAATCAACAACATTAGTGGCTAATAGTGTTTTCTCAGAGGGAATAAAGGGAACCGTTGAGTATTACGGCTTAAGGGGTGATTCTCCCTTCCAGACATCGTTATGATGGACACACCCAATCCAAAAGCAAACAAGTGTGTGTCTCAGGTAAGTTTCAGTTGTTTCTTTTCAGAATTAAAGCAGCCCATTTGATTCAGCTTATTCGTTGAGATACAGCTCTAGTTACGTAGAGCAAATACACTTCTACACTATTTCCGACTCTTGTCTTCCTTCAGGCCAAACATAAGCAGGCAAGAGAAGAGAGGAAAAAGCTGCTCACCCCTGCACACAAGTACATGATTGACATCCTGGCTGACCGGCTGTCTTTGGCACCAACAGAGGTGGAGGAATTTGTTTTGGATTCTCCTTCAGTAAGTTCCTCCTCAGTGTGACTCCAAACTGGTACTAATGCTATCAAAAGCAGAAATATCTCACCAACACAAATCAGAAGTCAGGTGATCAGCTGAGGTTTTGTGGGATTGATTCATAACGCGTTATTTTTGTGGCTTTTTCTTCAGTTTGGTGTGATGCTTTCTAAACGTTTCGTTCCAAGGTTATGTTTTGTTTTTGGTTGTTTTATACTTGCATCGTAATATGATGCAATGATTAATAATGTTTTTGTGTTCTTCCTTTTTTCTTGCTGACTAGCTGCTCGCTTTTGATCATTTCTTCGCCTCGGGGGGCAGCAAAACCATTTCGTTTGTGTATCAGGAGTCCGAAGTCCCAGGAATAGGTATGAAGAAATCTGGAAAGTCTTCAATTGGAAAGACTGTCCATGCTTATTTTAATTGAAATTTTTTCCGTTTGACAGCTGTTATGCCGGGTTTTATATACTAGTATTTTTTTTGAAGTAAAATAGGAAAAACGTCCTATTTTCGAAAAACTGAAATACCGATAGATGATACAATTTTAGGGAAAGTCTTCTAATCAAATTTGATTGATTATCTTGCATGATAAAGACCCAGATATTCCACACAACATTATGAACTGGAATGTTTTTTCATCTCTTACAAAACCATTTGGATTTGATTTCAGAATGTGGGCGCGTATATCCTGCACCAAGCAAAGGGGGCAAAGCAATGAGGCTGTTTTTAGCCAATTTAGCAAAAACGTGCCTCACAGGGATCTGCTGCTCCTTCACACGGACCAGAGTGGACATTCCTGTGAACCCAGAAAACATACACGAGGTAAGGTCAAAGGTGGCGTGTCTCAGTAATTGTTAAGTATTTATTCTTGTGTTATGTGTCATATCAAAAGATGTAATCACTTTATAGAAAAGCTTTTGTTTCAGCTTATTCTTTATCACTACTCTATACAAACTTGATGATTAAAGTGTTACCCTTGCTTCTGGAAACTTTATTGAACAAGACAAAAGATAAAAATGGCACAGCTACGTCTTAGCTTAGCATCTTCCTTAAACCTCCGGGTTCCCTCCCTGAGCAGCTCACCTCATGGCAGTGTGTGTAGCAACGTATTACATCACAATAATAACATTGTTACAGCTGTCACGTCCAGTTATTGTCATACAAAGAGAATCTCTAATAAAAAAGTTAATTCACTAATAAACACTGTTTATACACAAGCCATTTAGGATGGCGAAGTGATCTTTGATAATGCACAATGTTCTTAAAGGGGAACTCCGGGGCATTTGAAGCGTGTTTCCATTGCTAGAGGTTGTCAAATAATGATAGTATGACACAGAGAGGTGCGTATCTGCGCTCCCTGTGTGGAGATTGCTCTGTCCGCACAGCATGTCATGCGAGGCTAATACGTGGTGGCTAAGGGGCAAGCGCTAACCCTTCCACGTAAAACAACAACTTGCACACTGCAGAAACGTCACACCACTTTATAACCCATCCGACAATAAAGTCACAAGCCTTACCATCAAAACCATATGCATGGTTCTCACATTACTGGCATGGCCAGTAATATTGTTGTAATGTTTTAAATACTTGAACGCAGTTTTTCTAGAGAATATAATTGTTTTGTATATGGGATTATTCTCCATCGACTCTTTTGGGCTTTCACATGCGCGAGCCTACAACCAGCCGGTGAGTTACATGCTGTTTATAAAGTTTTTTTGTAACGTCCCCATGCCAGTAATGTGAAAACCATGCATATGGTTTTGATGGTAAGGCTTGTGACTTTATTGTCGGATGGGTTATAAAGAGGTGTGACGTTTCTGCAGTGTGCAAGTTGTTGTTTTACGTGGAAGGGTTAGCGCTTGCCCCTTAGCCACCACGTATTAGCCTCGCATGACATGCTGTGCGGACAGAGCAATCTCCACACAGGGAGCGCAGATACGCACCTCTCTGTGTCATACTAGCATTATTTGACAACCTCTAGCAATGGAAACACGCTTCAAATGCCCCGGAGTTCCCCTTTAAAGTTATTCATTTGTTGGTCTTTTTAACCTAAGGATTAAAACCAAACATATTTTACTTTACTAAGGTTATGTTAGGAGTTTAATGCATTATTAGCAGTTAGCTAATGTTATGTGCTCCACAACGTTATTTGATGACTATGTTAAACTAACGCGAGCAGTAAAACCTCCACAGACAAACACCCCACCGTACAAAAAATGGCTGTTTACTGAGGAGCCTTTGATCTACGGAAACACCGTTTACAGAGTAACGACTCACCGACATGGTGTGTGTCAGGGGTGGGTGTAGAAGGGGAGGACACGGATGCGGACTTTCAAAAAAAGGTAAAGGGTTTATTCACAAAAAACAAAGTATCAACATAAAACGCGGCAGAGCCGGAGAAAAACGAAGCTATAAACAAAACAAAATTACTTGACATGGCATGGAATAAATACTTAACTTAGTCGTTGAAACGTGGCATGAGAACTAACCGCAACAACAGTAACAACACTAGTGACATCAACAAAGATCCGGCAAACTGAAAGGGGAGGCAGGAAACTAAGTAGGGATTGAGTGATTAAGTGAGTGGGTGCAGCTGGTGCGGAATGAACAGGTGAGGGGAATGAACTAATGGCCTGAGTGAGGGAAGTGAAGGGAAAACTAAACATGGACTGAAAAGAAACATAACCTAAACATGAAAACTAAAAACATGAGTCTCTGGGCGTGACAGAGCCCCCCCCTCAAGGGGTGGATCCCAGACACCCCAAAAAAGTCCAAGGGTGGGAGGGAGGGGCTCGAAGCCGGTCGGGGAACCAGAGACGGGCGTGGTACCGGCTTCGGGCAGCAGGAGGCAGTGGTCTGGCGGACGCCCAGACCGCAGACGGCGTAGCCGGAGCAGGCGGTGGTCTGGCGGACGCCCAGACTTCCGTCGGCGTGGCGGCAGGAGACGGCGGTGGTCTGGCGGACGCCCAGACATCCGTCGGCGTGGCGGCAGGAGACGGCGGTGGTCTGGCGGACGCCCAGACTTCCGTCGGCGTGGCGGCAGGCGGTGATCCGGCGGACGCCCGGACCCCCGATGACGTGGCAGCAGGAAGCGGTGGTCTGGCGGGCGGCCAGACATCCCGTGGCGTGGCAGCAGGAAGCGGTGGTCTGGCGGGCGGCCAGACATCCCGTGGCGTGGCAGCAGGAAGCGGTGGTCTGGCGGGCGGCCAGACATCCCGTGGCGTGGCAGCAGGAGGCGGTGGTCTGGCGGGCGGCCAGACATCCCGTGGCGTGGCAGCAGGAGGCGGTGGTCTGGCGGGCGGCCAGACATCCCGTGGCGTGGCAGCAGGAAGCGGTGGTCTGGCGGGCGGCCAGACATCCCGTGGCGTGGCAGCAGGAGGCGGTGGTCTGGCGGGCGGCCAGACATCCCGTGGCGTGGCAGCAGGAGGCGGTGGTCTGGCGGGCGGCCAGACATCCCGTGGCGTGGCAGCAGGAGGTGGTGGTCTGGCGGGCGGCCAGACATCCCGTGGCGTGGCAGCAGGAGGCGAAGACCGTCCCCCGGTCGGACGGACCTCCGACGGGGGGGGAGCCCCCCCTTTAAGGGATGGATCCCAGACATCCCCAAAGTCTGGGGGTGGGAGGGAGGGGCTCGAACTAGTGAGTCCATGTCGGGCTCTGCCGCCTTATGGTCAGGCCCGGAGGTCTCTTGGTCAGGCCCTGCGGCCTCGTGGTCAGGCCCTGCGGCCTCGTGGTCAGGCCCTGCGGCCTCGTGGTCAGGCCCTGTGGCCTCGTGGTCGTGGTCAGGCTCTAAAGCCTCGTGGTCAGGCTCTAAAGCCTCGTGGTCAGGCCCTGTGGCCTCTTGGTCTTGGTCAGGCTCTAAAGCCTCGTGGTCAGGCCCTGTGGCCTCTTGGTCTTGGTCAGGCTCTAAAGCCTCGTGGTCAGGCTCTAAAGCCTCGTGGTCAGGCCCTGTGGCCTCTTGGTCTTGGTCAGGCTCTAAAGCCTCGTGGTCAGGCTCTAAAGCCTCGTGGTCAGGCTCTAAAGCCTCGTGGTCAGGCTCTAAAGCCTCGTGGTCAGGCTCTATGGCCTCGTGGTCATGGTCAGGCCCTAAAGCCTCGTGGTCAGGCCCTGCGGCCTCTTGGTCAGGCCCTGCGGCCTCTTGGTCAGGCCCTGCGGCCTCTTGGTCAGGCCCTGCGGCCTCTTGGTCAGGCCCTGCGGCCTCTTGGTCAGGCCCTAAAGCCTCGTGGTCAGGCCCTGTGGCCTCGTGGTCAGGCCCTGTGGCCTCTATAGCTGGGACCAGCTCTGGAACGGCTGGGGCCAGCTCTGGAACGGCTGGGGCCAGCTCTGGAACGGCTGGGGCCAGCTCTGGAACGGCTGGGGCCAGCTCTGGAACGGCTGGGGCCAGCTCTGGAACGGCTGGGGCCAGCTCTGGAACGGCTGGGGCCAGCTCTGGAACGGCTGGGGCCAGCTCTGGAACGGCTGGGGCCAGCTCTGGAACGGCTGGGGCCAGCTCTGGAACGGCTGGGGCCAGCTCTGGAACGGCTGGGGCCAGCTCTGGGACGGCTGGGGCCAGCTCTGGGACGGCTGGGGCCAGCTCTGGGACGGCTGGGGCCAGCTCTGGGACGGCTGGGGCCAGCTCAGGGACGGCTGGGGCCGGGGCCTGGGATGCTGGAGTGGTGAGGGAGGGTGTGTACAGCGCGGCTACCTTCTGTGGCTCCATGCCAAAGATATCCAGCATAGCAGCGCGCTGTACACCCCTCACCTCTGCCCAGATGTGTGTCACTCCTGACATGTGCCTGAGAACCTGCTTTCGTACAAAAAAGTCAATTAGTTCATTGGCAGAGTTCAGTTTCTCCCAGGAGGTGCAGCTCGATGAGAGGCAACAGAAGTCCCCAGCCAGCTCCCAGAAGGTTGTGTAGTCCGCCGCGTCCATTTCAGGCCGGATCTTTCTGTCAGGGGTGGGTGTAGAAGGGGAGGACACGGATGCGGACTTTCAAAAAAAGGTAAAGGGTTTATTCACAAAAAACAAAGTATCAACAAAACGCGGCAGAGCCGGAGAAAAACGAAGCTATAAACAAAACAAAATTACTTGACATGGCATGGAATAAATACTTAACTTAGTCGTTGAAACGTGGCATGAGAACTAACCGCAACAACAGTAACAACACTAGTGACATCAACAAAGATCCGGCAAACTGAAAGGGGAGGCAGGAAACTAAGTAGGGATTGAGTGATTAAGTGAGTGGGTGCAGCTGGTGCGGAATGAACAGGTGAGGGGAATGAACTAATGGCCTGAGTGAGGGAAGTGAAGGGAAAACTAAACATGGACTGAAAAGAAACATAACCTAAACATGAAAACTAAAAACATGAGTCTCTGGGCGTGACAGAGTGCTGTGTTGGCTTCAAACTTGTTTCTCGTCTTGAGCGTGGGAGGGGGCTTCTTATGTAAAAAGATGGCGGACTTTGATGTGGACGGTCTACTTGTTTTTACAAATGCATGCATCTCCTTGTGATTCTTCTTTTTTGTTGCCCTCCTCTTCTCTACCTTTTTCCTGGATAAGATCTGTGAAGCGCTGAGAATATATTAAGTCTAGTTGAGTGTATACATGCAGGATGGATTCGACTCCCAACTGCATTATCTGCGTATATTAGTCTGGCTTTGAGAAGTTTGATTTCATTCCCTTGGACTGACACGTTTACATTCATTTTTAGTCTGCTCTGGTTTTTCCTGTTGCCCAGATGTGAGGTGTGAGCTGCTGTGCGTTTTGGCCGCTGGTTTATAATCTGAACGTTTCTTTTTTCAACCTCTGTGGGGTCAATTCATATGAATTTACAGAGCTGATTGCTTGTTACTTTTTCAAATGAAGTGGTTTATGTTCTTTACGTGATTTACAGAAATCACGCTCTCTATATTTGTGTACTCTGCTATCTCAACCAGATGCATTATCAGGTACCAAAGTTTGGCACAGCTGATGTAATGTCAGTCAGTAGTTCGAAGCAAGAGCACATTTTCATGAGAACCCTAACATCTCAAACCAAATCATGTTTCTCCCTCACAGTTGAAATGTTTTCTGCTTCGGATTTCATTAAGTGATGGGTTGTCTTTTCTTGATGCCTTGCAGGAAATCTTTTTCTCAATGATTGATGCCAGGGATGGCCTCCTGAAAGGAATAAGGGATTCCTACGATGCACTGCTTCCAGCCCTTACTACAGGACAGAACTGGGGAGCTGTAGACAAGTCTAGACATGGAGCAAAACTTAAAAAGAACTTCTTCTATTCCTTTAAACATTTTTTGAACTCTTTAGATGGTAAGAATGTTTCACATTTATTGCCAACTGAATGTGAATAAGTTATTGGAGGGTGGCTCTTTAGAAAGATTGTAACTTTAAGCTCCATCTCTCGGGCAAATCTTACTCAACTGATTTCAAACCATCTTATGTTGAAGTACACAATAACAAGCAATACTGTAACCAAAAGATGGTTTGTAACCAGTACTGATGATTTTGTACTTTGTCTTATTTATACTTCAGATATCCAGAGGAGCAATGAGAGCGTCGTTCATCTGAAAACAGTCACAGATATTGACTTGTCTAAACTGGCCTGTCTGGATGATATGAAAGCTGCGGCTGCCAACTTTGACATGGTGCAACGGCTGGAAGAAATTCTGATGCAATGGTGCAAACAAATCGAGCAGGTTGGTAGATTTCAGAGATTATATTTGATCCAACAACCTTAATTTGTGCTGTTAAATGCTAAAAATGAATTTGCGATGACTGTGATGGGCACAAAGCTCATTGGTTAGAGATGGTGACATCAGGCCAAGATGGATCAGATAGTTATGGAAGATTGGGAATATGATAGGATTGCTCAGACAGCAAAGCTTAATGGTGATGTTGGTGATGTATCCATTGTCATCAGGTCCTGATGGAGAGTGATTTGTTGAGGAAAGAGGATGATTCTGCCGGACCACTGAGTGAGTTAGAACACTGGAAACGAATGTCTTTACAGTACAACTCTATCATCGATCACATCAAAAGCCCAGAGTGTAAGGCGGTGGTGATGGTGCTCCATCTCAACCATTCCAAAATAATGAAGGTACTGACACAAGTGTTCAATGTACACAGAGTAATACCAAAGCTATTGAACATTTTCACTTTGTATCAGTTTTAGTGTATGTAGTTAAGGTTTGCTGCATGTAAAGAGAAATTAAAAACAGTCTGTGATACATAAATCATGACAAATGCCTGAAAATTGCAATGTAGAAGATATCGACGTTGGATAGCTTGCAATGATCATGGATTCAGTGTTCACTGCATGTAGGTGATCTTCAAAGATGTATGAAAAAAATAGTTTTTGGAAATGATTATTTGTTAACACAGTACAGTATGTAGCCGTTCTGCATTAAGATGATGCTGAGTAGGCACTGTTTCATTTCACTGGAAAGTGTTGGTGTCACATCTGAGCCTAGTCCTGAATTATTTCATGTATTCTGATAAAATCCTATGCTAAGATCATTTGTGAATGACTAGATTTATTAAATCAATCAATGGATTCCTATTAACGCAGTCTTGTACCCGTGCAGGTGTGGCGGGATCTCGACACGAGGATAACATATCGTGTCAATGAGGCAAAAGACAATTTCAAATTCTTGTCAACACTTGAGAAAGTCTTACATCCTCTGTACAACAGTGACCCCGTATGTACATTTAACAGTTTGATTCTAATGAATAGTTTGTGTTTGGTAACACTGAATTAATATGTCCTTATTACATTGTTTTGTACTATCCAGGCAGCCATTATTTAGACAACTTATATACATTTTTTTTAACAAAGAATTAGTAAAAAGTTTGCAAGTTTGGCAAACTTAAGTGTAGAAATAGATGATAATTCATCTTCATTGACCCTCCTAAATCATGAAATGTGATTTCAGGTTTCCATGACAGAAAATGTGCCGAAGGTCATCAGTGCCATTCACATGATTTACCGTGTTTCACTATATTACAATACAAGCGAAAAGATGTCTGCGCTGCTTGTCAAAGTAAGTGAAGTGTGTTCAGTTTCTGAAATATTTAAGTTGTCACCGGAAAACGTAACTTTCATGAGAAGACGCAGTGCAAGGATCCAGCTCCCTTTGTAAAACTGTAGCCACACAACTGACCACTTTTCCAGATCACAAATCAGATGGTCACAGCATGCAGATCCTACATTACTGACGATGGCAGTTGTCTTATATGGGATCAAGATGCTGAAAAACTCATCAGAAAAATGCAGGTGACTGAAGCTGATATTACTAAACATTTGGGTTATTATTACCAAGGCTTAAGATTACACATTTTGACATCAGTAGACTGTAGCTGTCATCATGTTTCTTTTATCTTTGGCAGGTCTGTACATGCTTATATCAGGAGTATCAGACCTGTTTCCAGAAAAAAAAGGTACAAGTAATGGAAGAAACTGGGAAAACATTCCTTGAGGTTTCAGAGATGCAGATTTTTTGCAAGTTTGAGAGCTTCTGCAAGCAACTTGAAAAGGTGTTGTCTTTGTTCATTCTCTTAAATCTCCATCCCACTTCTATCATAAGGCCTTGCAATGTGACGACGAATATTGTCTTTTGTAGATCAAGAAAATAATCACAGTGTTCAAGACATTTGAATCTCTTGAAAAGTCAAACATTGAAGGCATTGAGAAATCAGCCAGACAATTCCACACTGTGTCCATGAATCTGAAAAGGAAGAAGTATGACATGTTGTCCCCGAGGACGACTGAATTTGAAACTGATTTTGTGAACTTCATGGCTCAAATGAGCCACATTGAGGTAAGTGTAATCTACAGCTTGTACCCAAATGTTGGTTCAAGCTCATTTTTTCAGGAAGCCTCAACCAGATGAAGATCTTTTGTGAAAGTTGGGAACAGGTTCATACGTGCAACATCACAGCAACACTCATTTACTCCAAACAGCCGTTGCATTCACACATGGCCACACTTAAAAGAATTACACGTTTAGGAACAGAAAGAAGGACTAGTAAGATTGTAGAATCTCTGAGGAATGAGGATCTACTGCTTGTATCGACACAGCTTGAAGCTGAAAAAAGAAAATAATATTGACGTTGTATTCTCAGAGTATCCCCACAATCTTGTCCTTTTCCACAGAGTCAGCTCCAGGCATTTATGTGTTCGTACTTCTCAAACATCATCTCATCTCAGCAAGCTCTTTGCCTGCTACAGCGGTCAGTACAATTTGCAGAATTTGGAAGTATGACATGAAGACTCTATTCTAACTGTGGCATTAAAAGGAAAAAATAGAAGCAATCTATGAAATTTGTTTTGATAGTTTTCAGAAGCTGAACCTTCCCTGTCTTGCAACTCACATTTCCAACATTTTGGGTGTTATTCTTCAGCACTTTGCTTCAGAGGTGGAGTTTGTGAAAAAGGTATTCAGTTTGCTTGGGCTTAGATACCAAACAATAAACCTTATTAAACGTATTAAGCTGAAAGAAATCTTCAGATGAGTGAAACATTTTGAATTGAAAATGGAAGAAAACTGTTAATGATTTTAGTATGTTTTGTAAACTTCATTTGCAGGTCTTTGACAATCAGAAGGATGACATTCCATTATCCAGAAATATGCCACCAGTGGCTGGCAGGATTGGTTGGGTCAGACACCTCTATAAGAAGATAGAGGAGCCGATATTGTACATGAAAGTGAGACACAGTTTCTATCAGCAAAACAACTTTACAGTTATACTTCACAGTGACATTTTAACGACGATCAAATCTCCCTTCCTTTGCAGGAAAACTCGGACATCCTATGTAGTCCCGTGGGACAAGATGTGGTCAGAATGTACAATGGGACTGCAGCTATGTTGGTCGAGTTTGAGCTTCTTCAACACGAAACGTGGATGGAGAAAGTTTCCAAACTAGATCACGGTTGGTTCTCTTGTTCTGATGTCATAATTTGACACTAATGGCAGAAAACAGCCCCTGTCGATTCCATTATTGCACACTGTTAAAACGAGCTTTCTCTGTTCCGTATAACAGTCTTGAACATTACCCTGCTGGTTCGCCACCCAAATACTGGAAAATTAGTCGTCAACTTTGACCCTAAAATAACCGAAGTCATTCGGGAGGCTAAGTGTTTGTTGAAAATGGGGCATAAGGTTCCAACGCAGGCTTCGCTTCTTATCAAGATGGAAAGCAAAATAAATGCCCATCACCTCAGACTAAAGGTAAACCGGGATTTACATTTTTTTTACGGGATTGTTTAACTTAAGAGAATTTGACCTGTATGCCTTTTTATAGACCATTCTGGAAGATTTTGAATCCACTTGTGAGAGCATACCCGCAGACTTCAACAGTTTGATGGCTTCAAAAATAAAAAACGTAAGCTTTTCATACCGTGTGTACGGCAGGTGGTCCGTCTTCTTTAGTGGGAAATTGTTACTTGATGAATGTGAACCCTGCTGTAGGCAGTGGGAAGGGGTTTTGCCGATTTGAGAAATGTCTCGAGCAGACGTGTCCTGAAGAGCTTTTGATTGTAATTCTACATCCTTAAAATGTCCAGGTGGAATCTGCACTTCGACACGGTTCGGTGCTGCTGACCTGGTCTTCCCTCCTCCTGGACAAGTTCTTTCAAAATGTTGAAACTGCTCTGTCTGAGCTCCAAAATCTTGTAAAAAAGGTTTGTTGATGAATAAAAATTCTACTGATACTGAAAAGTATCAACATCAGGTTAAATGTCACATTGTTCAGATATGTTTGGGTTGGTGTGACAGCTCTCTTGGACAAAAGCCACGCTTCTAGATGCCACTTTCTTTTTCAGGTGCAGGATATTTGTAAGATACAAATTGATGATGTCCTCAAAGACATGTCTGAGACTGTTCTGATAGAGCTCCCAGAAGGCCGTGCATCTTTGCTGCAGCAGCTGGTTGACCACAATAAGGCATGACCATCTTATTTTTATTCTCCATATCCATTAAGGGAAGTTAAAGTGTTTTTCATCCATTACGTGAGTTTGAAACAATCATTACTTTGTCAAAGAGCAAAGGCTCGATGTCGTGGTTTGAGTAAACTTTTGAGTTTTCCAATGAACTCTGAATTCTGTTTCATTGAAACGCTCGTAGTGCAACTATTCCTCTTTTGTTTTTCAGAACCGTTGTAAGGAGTGGGCAAAGACACTGGATTACAAATGCAGTTATGTTAAAGGAGCTGTTATGGAGTTGGGTAATGTGTTAAGTGCTATTTATGAACCAAAAGGCACCAAGATTGTGGAGGAACCTGTTCAAGGTGTGTAGCACAAATGTAAATGACTTTTCTTTTCGTATAATTAGCATCTCAGCTTTTTTTATACATATATATATAAATTTCAGGGAGGAGTGTGACCTTCTCAAGAGAGAGCAAGAGGCTTTTAGAGGGTCCATTGAAAGATAAACAGATCAAGTTCGAAAAGGTATGATTGGATACCAACTGCAAAACATGTCTTTTCTATAAACTGTTGTGTGCCAACACAGGCATTAATGCCTCAAATAAAAAATCCTCATTTCAGGAGTTTAAGAAGCTTTATGAACTCTTCAGTACAAAGGTATTCGATGCACTTGTCAAAAGCACCAAGTTATCCCTGGAGATCCTTAAAAGGAGAATTTGTGGCACCAAGTGAGTATTTCTGGGTTTAAATAAGAAGAACAGTATCACAAAGAAAGGAAATAACCTCTGAAAGAGTAAAATCAATAAATGTGTATTTTAGCACTTACCAGAGGGCAAAGATTAAGCCGAAGGTGGTCCCACTGATTCAGTCTGAAGCCCAACTGGACAAACCCAATATGGTGAGTTATTGTTTTCTTTCTACTCATGGTTGGATGATTTTCATTCGCTACAATGGTTTATGGTCAGGGGAAATACATTATCTTTAATTCTTTGCCTGTCTCGTCAAGCACTACAATGTTGCTACTATGTCTGATATTTGTCCTCAGGTAATGATTCCCAATGTAGATGAGATCCAACAGGCCATAAATCAACTTATTGACTGTGTGTTGGAGGTTAGCAAGGGTGTTGCTTGGCAGAAGGAGTACAGTCAAGATGACACACAGAACAAAGGTTACTAACTGTCAGCATGCACATACATGACAGCAGACACCTGATAAAACAAGTCCGCAAATGGGGATCTCCCATAAATTGTCATTTGATCAGTTATAATTAGGATTATTTCATTTAAACTTTCATGTATTATATTAGTTTTAATATCATACATTTTTTAAGTTGTTAGATACGAGCATGCAGAAGTCTGTGAAGATGTTTCAAGTGCACTGACTTGTGTGTGTAAACAGGAGCGAGGGGCCTTGGCTGCAATTAGTTATTGTGACGACATTATCACGAGATCATGAGTTTATTCTACTTTTATCTGAGGATAACAAAACTACTTTCCATGGGATAACAAGGTCAATTGCTATAGTTTCCACCAGAAAATGACCGTATAAAGATGCAGCTTATCAGCAGTCAACAAGCAACCTAAATCCCCCAAAAAGCTGTTATCCTGCGTAAAATGTAACTTTTAACAATACAATGGCTGCACAAATACTGCTTTAAAAATGAAATCCCACAACAGACATTGTCAAAATAGCTTACTGTTTTCATCTGACAATCAGGTGTCTGATAAGTAAAACAATCATTTGAACAGGATTGGTTTTGTTCATGAAATTGTCAAGATCAACGTTTGGTTAAAACTGTGTTTAAATTAATTTATTTTCCCTTTTTTTTTGTCCTATTTTCATCACAAAAGGCAACAATTTCTTCCAGAGTGTTTTTGAACACAGGGACATTAAAAAAGTTGTGGTCGATCTGAAAACTGCAATCAGCTCCCAGAAGGAACAAGCAAGTGACGTTTTGAAGCATTTCGATCCTTTCAGGGTGATTTGGAATGTGGACAGGAACCTCAAAGTCCAGGTTTGTTTTCCCTAGAAGACATGTTGGCTGTTTTTTCCCCTATAATGATAACGGTTTAATTGTCTTCATTTTTTTTTTTTTACAGGAATTTATGGGTAGCAATCCATCCCTGATTCAGATTAAATCTGAAATCCAGTACTACGACTCAGTTGAGCAAGACATTGATGCTATCAAGCCTGAGATTGTTTTTGGGTCTACTGAACTTTCAACAGGTAAGCTGTTGTTTTTTTTTTTCTTTTTTACTTCTATGCTGCCTTGCGAAAGTATTCGGTCCCTTGAACTTTTCAACCTTTTGCCACATTTCAGGCTTCACACAAAGATAGAAAATGTATTTTTTTTGTGAAGAAAACAACAAGTGGGACACAATCGTGAAGTGGAATGAAACTAATTTCAATGTGTCAAACGTTTTTAACAAATAAAAAACTGCACCGCCTTTAGCTGCAATTACAGCTGCAAGTTGCTTGGGGTATGTCTCTATCAGTTTTGCACATTGAGAGACTGAAATTCTTGCCCATTCTTCCTTGCAAAACAGCTCGAACTCAGTGAGGTTGGATGGAGAGCGTTTGTGAACAGCAGTCTTCAGCTCTTTCCACAGATTCTCGATTGGATTCAGGTCTGGACTTTGACTTGGCCATTCCAACACCTAGATACGTTTATTTGTGAACCATTCCATTGTAGATTTGGCTTTATGTTTTGGATCATTGTCTTGTTGGAAGATAAATCTCCGTCCCAGTCTCAGGTCTCTTGCAAACTCCAACAGGTTTTCTTCCAGAATGGTCCTGTATTTGGCCCCATCCATCTTCCCATCAATTTTGACCATCCTCCCTGTCCCTGCTGACAAAAAGCCGGCCCAAACCATGATGCTGCCACCACCATGTTTGACAGTGGGGATGGTGTGTTCAGGGTGATGAGCTGTGTTGCTTTTACGCCAAACATATCGTTTTGCATTGTGGCCAAACAGTTGGATTTTGGTTTCATCTGACCAGAGCACCTTCTTCCACATGTTTGGTGTGTCTCCCAGGTGGCTTGTGGCAAACTTTAAACAACACTTTTTATGGATATCTTTGTGAAATGGCTTTCTTCTTACCACTCTTCCATAAAGGCCAGATTTGTGCAGTGTACGTGTGATTGTTGTCCTATGGACAGACTCTCCCACCTCAGCTGTAGATCTCTGCAGTTCATCCAGAGTGATCATGGGCCTCTTGGCTGCATCTCTGATCAGTCTTCTCCTTGTTCCAGATGAAAGTTTAGAGGGACGGCCGGGTCTTGGTAGATTTGCAGTGGTCTGATACTCCTTTCATTTCAGTATGATTGCTTGCACAGTGCTCCTTGGGAAGCTTGGGAAATCTTTTTGTTAGGGATGGCTCGTTTGACACGGACGCTTCGGCGCTCGTTTCATCTTCGTGAAGCAAAGTGGTTCGGCACAATGTTCCGGGGCGTGTATGAAATGGCGCTAATCACGTGATTGATGACGTCCGAAGCGCCGAATGCATTGTTTGGTGGAACCACGGTTCAGAGGTCTCTCATCGTTTGAACACTTGGGCGCGCTATTCTCTATAAAAGGAGAATGAATCCCAAACTGGTTTCCCAACCAGTTCTGTTGCCCTGTCAGAATTGAATTCAATTCATTGCTCTTTTCCATGGCTTCTGGCAAGAAACGTTTTGTGGCTTGGGATCACTTCACCTTGGTTTCTCCTAATAAGGTGATACTATTGTATAGGGGTAGGCGGTATGCACGGTATCATACCTTATGCGGTATTTTTCACCAACGGTAGAGATTTTTTTGCCATACCTTATACCGCAATAGCTCATGAGTCCTGTAGATGGCAGTAATGCAAAGTTTTGAACATCCGCTTGGATATGCCGTGCGACAGTAATCGCAAGACAAGGTAACACGAGTAATTTGTTTTACCACCTGCGGGGTAACCATGCTCCGGAATATGAAACGAGTCAAAGCCGGTGTTCTGTCGATTTCTCCTACTTGTCGAGATTTGCTACTTTGTGGTTTTGCGCATGCGCCGAGCCGATTTTCTAAGTTTCGTTTTCACGCCCATAATGTTTTGCTACCCTGCGTCTCAGCTGGTGTGTAACGGTAACATCCTCAAAATCCTGATTATTTTCTCTTTTGGAAGACATGGAAAGTAATAAAACACTCATCGTATTAACAAGCAGTTTAACATGCACAAATGGGGTGTCTGAAACATGACGCATATTTGAGCATGTTGAATAAGTGGAAGGCGCCTATGAAAGTTCCGTTATCCAAGAGGCAGCGGCTTTTCTCTCACAGAGTTTATTCGAGGAAATGTACCTTTTCTTGTTTTTTAAATATAAATATAACGTATATATTTTTTATATTTCCTGTGTTTTCTGTTTTGCACAATAAATTTAATTTAATATTGCTGCAAACATCCTGATTGAAAGGGTTTATTTGGTGCTATGGTAACCACTGAGAAACTGTTCTGTTGTAATTTATATACAAAAGTACCATACCGCGATATATACCGTCAGTGGCTCAAATTTTACCGGGGTATACATTTTAGGCCATACCGCCCACCCCTACTATTGTACAATATACTATTGTGTGATGTAAGATGTTTGCTAGTTTTTGTTTTTCAAGTGTAAATATAAGCTTTATTATTATTATGGGTATGCATGCTAATATAGTTCTCTTCTTAAAATAAGGGGGCAGCACATTTAAGAATCTAAGTTATGTAGGACAATACATTCATTTTGGACTTGTTTATTTAGCACATATCACAAACAAAGCGCTTGCGGCCATTATTACACAGCTGTGTCCCGTGTACCAAACGCCTCTCTGTCTGTGTTCTGACAGAAAGGTGTGTTAATTACGCAAAGTGTTTCTGAATTATTTAAAACAACTAAAGTGTACTATTATTCTTAGCTATGGATGATGTCTTTAACTAGACATCATGTAGATGGTGGGTTGACGCAGTCACTTAACTGATAGCTCAGTGATTAGCTTAGTGGCTTTTGCATCCAAAGGTTATGAGTTTGAATCCAGCATTTTACAAGTTTGCCCTGCGTTTATTTTCTTGATATGCAGAATTTTATTTTTGTAGTGTCAAGGAAGCAAAAGCTTGATTCTGTGTGGGTGGATATGATTGTTATGGATGTGCAACCATTTTCTATTGTGGAAGATAAAGGTTTCAAGGTACGGTGGCTAGTAGTTCTAGTAGAACTACTAGCCACTTTCAATGTAACACAAGCACTTGTCATATAAAATCACAATTTTCTTTCTTTTACGCTTTTTATTTTGTACATATTAAAGTATAACAAGGACAATGAGGCTGGTTGAAGCAGATGATACTTGCGGTGCACCACCAGATTCCACTGTTCTGTGTGGTTTCAAAGCCCCGAAACTTTGGTTCATTTCCTGGCACAATCAGATGAACTCTGTGGAAGCTTCATGAGGCTTCACCGGCCATCCCTACTTTTTGTATCCAAATCCGGCTTTAAACTTCTCCACAACAGTATCTCGGACCTGCCTGGTGTGTTCCTTGGTGTTCATGATGCTCTCTGCGCTTTGAACAGAACCCTGAGACTATCACAGAGCAGCTGCATTTCTACGGAGACTTGATTACACACAGGTGGATTCTGTTTATCATCATCAGTCATTTGGGACAACATTGGATCATTCAGAGATCCTCACTGAACTTCTGGAGAGAGGCCCCGTTTACACAATAGGAAGACGCAGATATTTTCCTGCAGTTTGGCCTCTCATTTACACCAAAACCCCGTTTTTATCACAGAAAACGATTATTTCTAAAACCTCCGGCCAAAGTGGAGATGTCTGATAACGCCGGTTATGTGTTGCCGTGTCAACTGGGAGAAACGGCGTTCTAGGTTCTTAAACGTCACATTATGCGCCAGAAAATGCTTAACGTCATGCGAGCGCCTTATGTTTACAGTTTGTTTGGCTACTGATCAGGATTATCATGGATGATGTTAAAGTTCTACTAATTTTTACGTTTGTGCAAACGATTCTGGCCTTATTGCATTTGCCACCCCAAACCTGCTCGCACAGTTCAAAATAGAGGAGCATCACTTTTCCGTGGCTCTCCTGCGTCCAGTATCCACTGACTGTCTATATTTCCCTCTTATTGCCTTCAGTTTTGTTGTGATATTTGCTCGCGTTACCTCCTCCTTCACATGAGGAAAGTCCTCGATTCTGAGGATTTTGATTGGCTTGCATGGCTTTATTCGCGCTTTTATGCGGGTTGATGTAAATGACAAGTTTTTTGAAAACGATGTTGTGTGCACGATGTTATTATTGAAAACGGAGGGGGGGAAATATTCGTTTCTCTAAATACCCGGCTATGTGTAACTGTGGCCTGAGTTTGCTGCACTGAAAGTAAAGGGGCCGAATAATATTGCACGCCCCACTTTTCAGTTATTTATTTGTTAAAAAAGTTTGACACATCCAATAAATTTCATTCCACTTCACGATTGTGTCCCACTTGTTGTTGATTCTTCACAAAAAAATAAAATGTTATATCTTTATGTTTGAAGCCTGAAATGTGGCAAAAGGTTGAAATGTTCAAGGGGGCCGAATACTTTCACAAGGCACTGTATCTACGGCCTGGTAAGGATCAGAGGATTTATCCATTATGATCTGTTAAACCTTAAAACTGAAGGAGGGTGTACAATCTTTTTCAGGGTAAATGCTGATTGGAAAACCCATGATATTGGTTGTACCGTCACATGTTAGCCTTTGCTAGTTTTTTTTTTTAATTTGGTCTTTTAAAGGAGTGATTCAAGCTTTACATGGGAAATTCTTTCTCTTTCCTTTTTTTAGGTTTATTAAAGAAGGCATTGATGGCTGAGACCAAAGCCTGGAAGAAACTGATCTGCAGATACTTGAAGGAGGATTACAAGAAGAAAATGATTAACATCAGTTTACACATCAACAAATACCTTGTACAAGTATCGCATTCTGTTTCTAATCTGGAAGATGTGCGTCATGCCATGGGCACCCTGTCAAAGCTTCGAGATGCTGAAATTCAGACTGATATGACATTAATTTCTATTGAGGTATGACTAGGACGGTCATTCGTTTTTTTAGACATATACAGTACCTTAAGCAGAGCTCCCTCTTTGACCTTTACAGTTGCAAACATTGCAGACTGATAAGAAACATGAAATAATGTTGTTTACAGGAAGCCTTTGAAATATTGACCAAAAATGAAGCAGAAGTGACCAAAAGAGAAGCAGAAGGAGTGTACAATCTGAGGCATCTCTTCACACAACTTCAGTCTAAAGCTGTTAGTACTATCAAGACATTCAGGCTTTTTTCTTTAAATGATTTTTTTCATGATGTGTTCCTCTGTAACAAAGCTTCGATAATGAATTTTGAACTCGGATTTTCTCAGAGATCAGTGCAAGATGAGCTGGTTTGCATGCAGCCCAAGTTCAAACGAAACCTTGTGGAATGTGTTGCTGTTTTCGAGAAGGATGTTTACTCTTTTAAGGAAGAATACGACTCTGTAAGTAATCTGTGAATGACCTTGTTTCTATGGGTGTTTGGAAAAATGTAGACGTTCTTATCAGCTCATATGATCCTGCATTTCAGGAAGGCCCAATGGTTGAAGGAATTCCTCCACAAGTAGCCAGCAGGCAGCTGCAAGCCTTTCAGGTACCATTACTGCTCACTCTCACCGTTCTATATTCCAGTTAATGTTTTACGCTTAAAACATGTGAGGAAGAAGAAGAAAAGCCTTTAGCTTTATTTTGAGTGGAAGATAATCTATTTTGATAGAGACTTATAAAGACAAATTGAAAAGAAATTCAAATCAAAAGACTACAAACTACATGAAACAGCAGTACAAAAATGTGAAATTACATTTAATTTGAATTTTGGTTTTGGTTTTATAAACATGGCAGTTTTCTTCTCGTTTGCTGAATCTAATTTTATTGCCAAAAAATGTTCTTTTTACTCAGGCTAGATTTGATGAACTGTGGAGAAATTTCACCACATATACTTCTGGGGAGCAACTTCTCGGCTTACCTGTTACGGAGAATAACTTTCTACACCAGAAGAAGTTTGTTACTATCCTGACAAAGCTTTCTATCAGAGCCATCAATGAAAATTCCATTAATATTAACTAACAAAGATTGTAATATCTTTTAAGGATTTTTCCTTTTTTTTTTTTAGAAAAGAGCTTGAGCTGCTTCGGAAACTCTACGGCCTGTATGATACAGTGATGAGTAAGATCAGTGGGTACTATAAAATCCTGTGGACAGACGTGGACATTGAAAAGATCAATGCAGAACTTGTGGAATTTCAGAATAGGTGGAGTATTTCTGAGCCATTACAACCTGCTTTGTGCCAGCATTGTATTTTTGATTTCTTTTGTATTCCTGTGATAGATATATTGTTTATCATCTCTATTTGTAGGTGCCGGAAGCTGCCCAAAGCACTAAAGGACTGGCAAGCCTTCCTTGACCTAAAGAGGACCATTGATGATTTCAATGAGTCGTGCCCGCTGCTGGAATTGATGGCAAACAAATCCATGATGCGGAGACACTGGGACCGGATTGGAGACTTAACTGGACACCAATTTGAGGTGGAGTCCAAAACCTTTATGCTGAAGAACATCATGGAAGCCCCTTTGCTGAAGTACAAGGATGATATTGAGGTTCGCTGGAAGTTTGAATACATTTAATTCCACAGTTCTAGCAACAATATTTCTTCTTTTTGTATGTGTCTAACCTCCTTAGCCTGGCTTTCTTCATTCATAGGACATCTCCATATCTGCTGTAAAAGAGAAGGATATTGAGGCCAAATTGTCACAGGTAAAAGACTTGTGGTCTGGTCAGACCCTTAGTTTGATGACATTCAAGGATAGAGGAGAACTAATGCTGAAGGGGGCAGAGACAGCAGAGATTCTTACCATCCTGGAGGATAGCTTGATGGTACTGGGCTCACTGCTAAGCAACAGGTAATACAAGTTAACAACAGCTTCAGATTTACATTCCACTGATTAAATCAGTTCCTAAGGAGCCTTGAACTCCGGAACAATATAATGAAAGTCTGTTAAACTAAAGTGAATGTACGCACTTAGTTAAAGAGGAAGAAGTAGAAATAAACTTATCTTGTTCTTAACAGATTTGACATTTACCAACAGCATTTTACAACACCTTTAAAGTTTTAAGTAGCTTGTGTCCTTATCTGCTTTGTACAGGTACAGTGCATACTACAAAACAGAGATCCAGGATTGGCTCTCCAATCTTTCAACATCATCGGAAGTCATTGAACAGTGGGTTATTGTGCAAAACTTGTGGATCTACTTGGAAGCTGTGTTTGTTGGGGGTGACATCGCCAAAGACCTCCCACAGGTGCAGTTCATGCTTTCTATCCTGGGGAAAACTACACCTTAGAATGCTTCCTTAAGTAAAATTCAAACTGCCCTTTTTTTTTCTATTACAGGAGGCAAAACGCTTTCAAGATATCGACAAGTCCTGGATTAAGGTCATGCAGCGTGCTCAGAAGGTGCCAAAAGTGGTGGACTGCTGTGTGGGTGACCCAATGTTAGGGCATCACCTACCCGAGCTTCAGAAACAGCTAGAGCTCTGTCAGAAATCTCTTGCAGGGTAATTCTTTACGAACAACATTAGTCCAAATACTTTAGATTGACTCAAAAAATAAGATGTGCAGAATTAAATAGATTGTTGTTATACCAGTGCAGTGGGTGTTGATGTTACGTATTTCTAATTTAACAGTTACCTTGAGAAGAAGAGGCTCCTTTTTCCAAGATTCTTCTTTGTATCCGATCCATCTCTTTTGGAAATCCTTGGACAAGCCAGCGACTCTCATACAATTCAGGTTAGAATGAGTTTGAACATTGTTGTCACTATGAATATATGGATATACATATACCTATATATAGATATATATCATTTTTAAATTCATTTATTTATGTATTCAGTTATTGTTTTAATTAATATAAATTACAGCCATACATCTGAATGTTTGCATGATGTCTTAAAATGAAAATTCAAATAATCACTATGACCTCTTTAAGTTTTACTTGGATAACTTTCAAGTTGACATTTTATCACTTGACAAAAGTCAATTTTGATACAATTGTGTTTCAGTCTCATCTCCTTGGAGTGTTTGACAATGTCAACGAAGCAGAGTTTCATCCAACGGAATATAACAAGATTTTGGCCGTTCTCTCACAGGAAGGGGAGAAATTACCGGTATGTCGTGTGCTTTTAAAGAGTTTAACTGATTCATTTTGGTTTTCTCAACATGTAAAAATATTCCATTGTACAGCCCCAATTCCTAAAAGGTTTGACCACTGTTTAATGTATAATTAAAAACGGAATGCAGTGATTTACAAATCTCATGGATGGTCCCACTCCTTCTTTGTCCGGAGGACGCAGCGTCTGTGATTTCTAAAAAGAATTTTAAATTTTGATTTGTCTAATGACAAAACAGTTCTACACTTTTCCTCAGTTCACTCTAAATGAACCATGGTCCAGAGAAGATGGCAGCGTTTCTGGATGGCATTCACATAGGTTTCTTCTTTGCATGATAGAGCTTCTTACTTGCATTTGTGCATGGCAAGGCAAGCTGTTCTCACAGACAGTGGTTTCTGGAAGTGTTCCTGAGCACATGTAGTGATTTCCATGACAAAATTATTGTAAAAAGTTTGTAATACAGAGCTGCCTGAGGGCCCAACGACGACAGAGATTCTACATAGATAGATTCTATCAATCTTTGAATGATATTTTGTACTGTAGACCAGTACAAGCTCTGCAGTTGCCTGATAACGAGCTGATCATTTCAATCAGGTGTGTTGGAGCAGGAAACCTCTAAAACATGCGGGGCAGTGGTCCCCGAGGACCAGGTTTGAAAAACACTGCAGTAGACAATGAAATATTGTGCTACTTTGAGGAACAGTGTTCTGAAATTGCTCCAACATTTGTTGACATAGTTTTTTTGCAGGTTGCTGACCCCCTGCTCCCTGCTACTTTAAGGGGCTTTTCCAATACCCAGTCATATCCAGCTGCTACACGTTCCTCCAGCTGTTTCCTTTTAGTAGCACTTGCTTTTCCAGCCTATTGCAGATCCCTTCCCAACTTATTTGAGACATTTTGCTACCATCAAGTTCAAAATATTTCATTAAACAGTAAAATGTCTCACTTTCAACATTTTATGTTTTCTTTGACCTAATTTCAACAGAGTGTCCCGACTATATTGAAATTGGGGCTGTAAATCCCTTTTACAGTTTGTGTAAATGGAAAAAAAAAAAAAAAAGATTTCTAATCTTTGGTAGTTTAATCTGTAACATTGCTTGGGTGTATCAATTCTTCGGTTTTTAGAAGTCTTTGATAATTGCAGTTTGATAAACGTGTATTTCTGCTTTCAGCTGGACAAATGTGTCATGGCGCAGGGAGCTGTGGAGCTCTGGCTTGGAGAGCTGTTGCTGCAACAGCAAGCCTCCTTACACTCCATCATCAGAGCTTCAGATCTAGAGATAAACGATGAAGACTTTGACCTTCTCACTTTCCTTGACAAATATCAAGCACAGGTGAGTAGACAACATTGTGGCCGCTTGGAAATACATTTAGCAGGTTGATTTCTAATGCAAGCCAGTATCTATCAGGTCGCCATGGCTTGCACCTCCAGCAGGTTGTACTGTGTGATATTTGCTTTTGTTATAGATTTTCTCCACAGCTTCAGTCTTGTACTAAATCTATGACACAACTTTCCTCCTTTGTGGAAAAAAGTTTTTTAAATAACAAGTGTGAATATCTTTGGAGTTTTGTACGGAAGCCCAGAGCGGACGTGGTACGTATAAACTTTTGTTTGATGGTTTTCGATCATTTCCAGAAAACAATAATCGTTTTCTCCAGATAACGAGATAATTATCTCGTTATCTGGAGAAAACCATCAAAAAAAAAGTTTATACGTACCACGTCCGCTCTGGGCTTCCGTAGTTTTGAGAGATACAATGGTATCATAATTGATTTCTATATTCATAGAGTTCCCAAGATTCATTTTATTCTGCCTTGTCTGTTTTAAGGTGGGCTTGTTAGGAATCCAGATGCTTTGGACAAGAGATTCTGAAGTGGCCCTAAGAATCGCTGCCGATAAGAAGGAGATCATGCCTCTTACGAAAAAGAGGTTTCACAACCTACTCAGCATGCTCATTAAACAAACCACCTATGACCTGAGCAAATTTGACAGAGTCAAATATGAAACACTTGTCACAATTCATGTGCACCAGAGTGACATTTTTAATGACCTGGTAAGGTTTTTTTCTTCAGTAAATGTCTGTTCTTTTCTTTCTGTAAAACACTTGAGTTAAGCTCCGCTTTGTTTGTAGGTAAAGAAGCGTGTGAAATGTATCAGCGACTTTGAATGGCTGAAGCAGAGCAGATTTTACTTCAAGGAGGATCTGGACAAAGTCATTGTATCCATAACTAATGTCGACTTCATCTATCAGAACGAGTTCTTAGGCTGTACTGATCGGCTGGTCATCACCCCTCTGACTGACAGGCAAGAAAAGAGAAAATTGATTTTTATAAGCAACTTGCTGTAATAAGTCAACTTTGCTTGTAGGTTTTAATTCCTATGTTGCATTCAAGAACAGTTTTTTTTTCTACAAAGGTGTTATATCACACTGGCCCAGGCTCTGGACATGAGTATGGGAGGAGCTCCTGCTGGGCCAGCCGGCACCGGTAAGACTGAAACCACCAAAGACATGGGTCGTTGCCTTGGCAAGTACGTTGTGGTCTTCAACTGCTCGGACCAAATGGACTTCAGAGGACTCGGCAGGATATATAAAGGTACATTAGGCAATGAAACAAGTCATCGAGCAGTGGTGTACAGTTTCATTTATGTGATGTCCTATTGTGTTTTTATTTTCCAGGCCTTGCACAGTCAGGGTCCTGGGGCTGCTTCGATGAGTTCAACAGAATCGACCTGCCAGTGCTTTCCGTTGCTGCTCAGCAGATCTCAATTGTTCTGACATCACGAAAGAAACACAGAAGCACTTTCATTTTTACGGACGGAGACTGCGTGAACTTGAATCCAGAGTTCGGCCTGTTTATCACCATGGTAAGACATGGAAACACACAGTCCTATTAAAAGAAACTCTTTGAAACTAGATGGAAAACATTAGATATACAGTATATACAAAGATATGTCATGCCTCTGTATCTAGAATCCAGGATATGCAGGCCGTCAGGAACTTCCTGAAAATCTAAAAGTGCAGTTCAGGACAGTGTCCATGATGGTGCCAGACAGGCAGGTGGGTCAAGGCTTCTTTCTGTGGAGAGAAACGTTTTTCTTTTTGCTGTGGTCCTAACACATCCCTCTACACTTTTGTCTCCGACAGATTATAATGAGAGTCAAACTAGCCAGTTGTGGATTCAATGAGAATGTTAACTTAGCACAGAAATTCTTTGTTCTTTACAAACTTTGTGAGGAGCAACTCACAAAACAGGTGAGAATCTTGTTAGCATTTCATAAGTCCTATTTTGTTTGGTTATTGAACTACTGACATATAACCTCTGCTATTTGACAGGTCCACTATGACTTTGGACTAAGGAACATCCTGTCTGTGTTGAGAACACTTGGGGCGTGTAAAAGAGCTCGACCTGATGACACTGAGTCCAGCACTGTCATGAGAGTGCTTCGTGACATGAATCTGTCCAAACTGGTATCACACAAACTTAGTTCTTACCAACAGCTGTGATATATTGAATTGTATTGAATTGTGGGTGTGAAAGTATACTCTGTACACTGGATACAGTGCTGTGAATAAAAAAATCCATCTGTGTGTTTCAGGTGGATGAGGATGAGCCCCTCTTCCTTAGTCTTATCAATGACCTGTTCCCTGGTATCCAGCAGGACAACAGCACATATACTGAACTTCAAGCTGCTGTTGCTAATCAAGTTGAGCTTGCCGGTCTCGTTAACCACCCACCGTGGAACCTCAAGCTTGTTCAGGTGCCTTAAAATTGTTGTTTAGCATAATTATTATAAAGTTAGCTTTTGGAAAGTACTTTTCTTACTGGTATATCACTGTTGCTGTCTGGGTCAGCTTTATGAGTCTTCTCGAGTGCGCCATGGGCTGATGACTTTAGGCCCAAGTGGGGCCGGGAAGACCTCGGTTATCAACGTTCTTATGAGATCACTGAGTGAATGTGGAACCCCACACAGAGAGATGCGCATGAACCCCAAAGCAATCACTGCTCCGCAGATGTTTGGTCGTCTGGATGCAGCAACTAATGATTGGACTGATGGAATCTTTTCCACACTGTGGCGGAGGTCACTCAAAGCTAAGAAGGGTAATTCCAACATTTTGTCAACATCTAAGCTAAGAAAGTGTTTGTGATTAATACAGATGAGATCCTAAGAAAAAATATAAAACTGTCCAAATGAAAACGGTATTGTATTAAATAATATCTAAGCAATACATAGTATTGTACTTTAGACATTTTTATCATATTACATTCAGTATAACACAATATAAAGGTTGTTGCAATTTTAATGTGATGCTAAATACTGCATCTGCACGATATTACTGCCCAGCTTCAACAAGACAATGAAAATGTCAGCTCAGAAGCTGAGCACTTTTCTTAAGCTATAGATGCCAGTTCATGCATATTTAGAGCTAAAATATGAGACGTCACATGAGACAGCCAGTATGGTTTACTGCACAGTGCGTTGTAAACAAAACACAACAAAACAAAATGGTGACCCGCCGAGCTGCCTTGGTCGTAAGCACCTCGTCCCTGACATGTAAACCCACCTTTCAGATTGACACCACCGCATACGGAACTACACTTAGCCTTGTCTGGTCCGAGGGTAGCAGCTGGGGCAAATCCCAGGCTCCTGTTCCTACGGGACCCCAAAACAGGCCCCTTTTAAGTTCTGGGAATGACAGTGGAGATGCTGTTGTCCTTGGCACACACTGGCTCGCCCACTTTTGATCCAGTAGTGGGACAGCGGCTCATTAGTGACTGACAAAGTGCCAGAGGCTGCCGGAGAACTCAAACATTTAATTGCTTCGACGGGTTTACTCTTCAGGGGAAGTCATCTGGATTGTGCTGGATGGTCCCGTTGATGCAATATGGATCGAGAACCTCAACTCAGTCCTGGATGATAACAAAACACTGACCCTGGCTAATGGTGACCGCATCGTCATGTCACCATCCTGCAAGTTGGTGTTTGAGGTGCACAACATGGATAATGCCTCCCCTGCTACTGTGTCCCGTGTGGGAATGGTTTTTATAAGCTCCTCAGCTCTCAGCTGGCTACCCATCCTCCAGGTACTTTTGTGATATCTAAGTGTTGAAGACTTTTTTTTTCCTGAAAAAGAACAATGCTTTGTAAGCAGTGCTTAGATAGAACTTGGCTTTTGTATTGCAGGGATGGGCCAAGAAGCGCCCTGCTAGAGAGGCAGAGAGCATCATCGGTTTATATGAAAAGACATTTGAGGATGTTTACATGTATATGAGGCAAAACCTTAAACCCAAAATGGAGCTTTTGGAGTGTAACTACATAATACAGGTGTGTATTTAAAAAAAAAAAAAGACTGAGAATAAAAACAGAATCAGATGATGCCTCGAAGCCTGAATTGTTTGACTATGTTCCTTCTTCAGTCCGTCAATCTGCTGGAGGGCCTCCTCCCAACCAAGGAGACAGAGGGCTTTGCTGGAAGCAAGCACCTTGAGCGCCTCTTTGTCTTTTGCCTGATGTGGAGTCTGGGAGCTCTTTTAGAATTAGAGGACAGAGACAAGCTGGAGGTCTTCATGAGAGGTCATGAAAGCGAAATTGATGTGCCTCAAACCAAGCCGGGAGAGACTATATTTGAGTACATGGTCAACACAAACGGTACAGTTATTTGACACGTAAAAGAGCATCAATTTGATGTTTTTTTTGTATAGTTTAAAGTGAACAAGCATTTGAATGTGGTGGCATGGTGGTTAAGTTAGCACTTCACAGCAAAAAGGGTATTATTGCGGGGTTTGTGTGCCCTCCCTGTATCTGCATGGCTTACACTGTAGTTGCGAGTGTCTGATTGTCCGTCTCTGTATTAGTCTTGTGTTGGACGCTCTAGCGTCCCTGCCTTCTTAACCAATAGCAGCTGTTAAAGGCTTCAGCCTCCTGCTACCCTCAACAGGGTTTACAGAATCTGGTCTCATTTCAGAGGCATCAGATTCGGAGATTTTGTTAAGACCCCTTCGCACTGCATATACCCACCTGAGAGTAATCTTTAGTATCAGTTATATGTTGTTAATTGTTGTGAAATAAGATGTATTAGAAATATTTGCTTTAGATGTCTGATACTGCCTCAAGTGGTGCGCCACAGCACAGACATGAAAGGACCCATTGTGCATACGTTCAGCACATCGCCAGCTTTGACAACGATGGGATGAGAATGGGTTTATATGTGACTAAAAAGAATGGCGACTTTTGTTTTAGGTGAATGGTGTCACTGGAACAATCTTGTGGAGGAATATGTCTATCCAACTGACCATGTGCCTGACTACACCTCCATTCTTGTTCCAAATGTGGATAACACAAGAACCTCTTTCTTGCTGGAGACTATTGCCAAACAACACAAGGTGATCTTGTGGTTTTTAAAAGAATATTTAGATAATGTTTATACTTAAAAATATGTTACTTTTGGTCTAAACGCTAAATGTTTTATATGTACAGGCCGTACTGCTTATTGGTGAACAAGGGACAGCGAAGACAGTGATGATCAAAGGCTATGCAAAGAAATACGATCCTGAGACGGATCTGTTCAAATCACTGAACTTCTCATCTGCCACAGAGCCCTTGATGTATCAGGTAAAAGATATTTTAAAATGTTTTTTGTGCTTGAATTTTTACAGTCCTACATTGGTTCATGTTTGCAAAAACTTTCTTCGTACACAGCGATCAGTGGAAAGTTACATTGAGAAAAGGATTGGCAGCACCTATGGACCCCCAGGAGGACGCAGGATGACCATCTTCATCGATGACATAAATATGCCTATTGTCAACGAATGGGGAGATCAGGTGTTGCTTTCTTTTTTTTTTTTAATGAACATCTGTCTGTCTATCTGTCGCTTTAATCTGATGAGTTACTTTATGTGGCTATCCAACCAGATCACAAATGAGATAGTCCGCCAGATGATGGAAATGACTGGCATGTACAATCTGGATAAACCAGGAGATTTCACCACGATTGAGGATGCACAGATTCTGGCTGCCATGATCCACCCTGGTGGGGGTAGAAATGACATCCCACAAAGACTGAAGAGACAGTTTACAGTCTTCAACTGCACTCTGCCAGCCAACACCTCCATTGATAAGATCTTTGGTAGGTTGGTCTAAAATAATCACATTTGTTCTGCTTCCATTACTGTAGTTTTCATTTTACAGTTAACGGTTTCTTCATGTTCTTTTTGTGCAGGTGTGATTGGCTCTGGATATTTCCATGAATGCAGGGCATTCCAGCCAAGCATATCATCAATGGTTAAATGTCTAGTGTCTGCTGGGAGGATCGTTTGGCAGTGGACAAAGGTACTTACCTGGAATATGATGAGAAGTTTATAATAGGAATTGATTATAGGTATATGGTATTGATAAGTTTGTTAACTTGTTTTATGACACCACATTGAAGGTCAAAATGCTTCCAACACCATCAAAGTTCCACTACATTTTCAATTTGAGGGACTTGTCCAGGATCTGGCAGGGAATGTTAAACGTTAAGGCAGAGGAGTGTGGTGACATCTCCACCCTATTGGCTCTTTTCAAGTGTGAATGTACAAGGGTGATAGCAGACAGGTAAAATCCTTTTTTAAGTTAAAAAACAAAAAGTTGGAAGAAAGCATTACTCTAAGACTTTGCTTTGTTGCAGGTTTATTTGCTCTGAGGACAGAGATTGGTTTGAGAAGGCTGTATGTCGTGTCATCCAAGAGCACGTTGACCCAAACCTCGTTCAAGAGCTTCATTCTGAGCCGTATTTTGTGGACTTCCTCCGAGATGCACCTGAGCCAACTGGAGAGGAAGACGATGATGCCTGTTTTGATGCCCCTAAGATCTATGAACTGGTGTGAAATCTGAATTCGTACATCAGCGCTTGATAGTTTCATGGTAGTAAGTTGATGGAGGAAACTGTCACCATAATCTGTATGAACAACTTGTTTCAGGTGCCAGATTTTCAGTTCTTATCAGATAAGCTTGTGATGTATCAAGCTCAGCACAATGAGGTAGTAAGGGGCTCCACCCTGGATCTGGTTTTCTTCAAAGACGCAATGACTCATCTTGTCAAGGTGACACCTGAAGCGAGTATAGCTGATGCATTTCTTGTAGACTAGGCTAGATATAATACTGATTCTTTTTAGATTTGCTCCTCTTTAGGTCTCACGAATCATTCGCACTGACAATGGAAATGCCCTGCTTGTGGGAGTGGGAGGATCAGGAAAACAGAGTCTGACGCGCCTGGCCTCATACATAGCTGGATACAGCATCTTCCAGATCACATTAACCAAGTGAGATGAGTCATAGTTGTGAGAGCTCTGTTTGTAGGGACTTTAATCACACTGATCAAACTGTTCTTGGGGCTCTCTGAGGGTTAGAGGCGCTCCCCAAAGGACAATGAACCATCAGGGGCTTTTTTTCTGCTTGCATTCAAGTGATATAACCTGCAAACCTGTCTCAGTCGGCCCTAGGTGTCACTTTAAGTCCATTCCTCTGTTTCAAAAAAATAATAATAATACAATAATTTCTTATTATATATTGCTTATAGGCAATGTTTTAAATAGGTTTGTTTGTTTTAGTTTTTTTTACTTCCCTTTGATAGTAGTGGTTCCAGTGGTGTGTTCATACCTTCAACCAGTCACTGTACACTTACCTCATCTGGACCTATCACGTCACCTTCATGTCTCCGTTATGCTGGGAAAGCTCCCGCTCCAAAGTAGAAATTAAAGACGCCACAGAAGGAGTTCTATAAACTGTGAGCTCCTACTATAGACGTTCTTCCAGGGTCTCGGGTGATTGGTCAAGCACATGAATACAGTACTAAGATCAGCTCTAATTAACTGCAATTAATTTTATCCTTAAAAGTAGGAAACAAATAAAAAGTTCAATTCGATAAACGTACCTATTAAAGGCGGGGTAGGGGATCTTTTTCTGGAACATTTTTTTACATATTGCTTGAAATACTCTTCACACCCCCATTGCAACCAATTAATTAAAAGTTTTGACACAAATATGAAAATTTTTAGTGGCCTCTAGAACGTACAATCTAGGAAAAACAGTATGCAATCATTGTGAACGGACCGTTCACAATGATTGGATTCTGATGCCGTCTATCACCTGCAATCTGCTTCCCCCCCCCCACCTGTGCGCGTACCCTGCTCCGTGAACGAATTACACGTCCAGAAGCTTGGCAGGAAGCTAAACTAGAGCCAGCTTGGCTAGCACCTAGCATTATTAAACGTATAGTTAGCATAAACTAAATACTAAATACTAAATACGGCAACAATCGATGCTTGCTGTCAGAACAGCGCTCGTGCACCTTCTTGCTCGTGCGCGTTCATGTACTCTAGAGGCGTGCCTTCGGGGGGAAAGTGAAGAAAAGGGTTGGGACTTTTTACCTGTGTATTTTCAAAATGCAGCTTCGCTGGACCCAAAATCCAGGATCTCCTACCCTACCTTTAAAATACAAGAATGAGTGTCCTATGAAGCCATGAGCTGTTTGTAGTTGCATTTGCACTGAAAGTGAAATGCTGGGCCTTCTTTCCAATTATGTGGTGTTTATTTTTCCTTACTTAGAACATACAACATGAGTAATTTCATGGATGACCTGAAACTGTTGTATAACACAGCGGGGGCTGAGGGCAAAGGCATCACCTTCGTCTTTACAGACAACGAAATCAAGGATGAGGCTTTCCTCGAGTACCTCAACAATATTCTCTCTTCTGGAGAGGTGAGATCTCATAAAGGTATAAAGGCGTATCTGAATATCTGCTGATTGTGTAACTGAACACTGGAATCTTCAGTCTAATTGAAACGGACTGGAATTGGTCCTGTATGACTGAAACAAAGAGGTCGGGCAGAATGTAACGTCTCAAAGGAAAAGCTTCGCTGGTCCTGACCATGTTGTAATCGTTTCAGGTCTCCAATCTTTTTGCAAAAGATGAGATGCAAGAGATCACCCAGAACCTGATCCCAGTTATGAAAAAGGAGTTTCCTCGAATTCCACCAACTTTTGACAATCTTTATGACTACTTTATATCTCGGTTTAGGAAGAATTTACACGTTGTTCTGTGCTTCTCACCGGTAAGTTGAAACTTTGTATATTTTCTGTTTATACCCAAAAGCAACCGCCCAAACTTTTGCTACTTTTATTCCAAATCTCTTTTTATTCACAGCATGTTTAGATGCTCAACAGTGACATTATATATACACTTACACCCATAACTACCTCCATAAATGAACCTTTTCATTGGAGTTTTACTCTACTCTTGTTTAAAGGTGGGGCAGAAGTTTCGCTCCAGATGTCTGAAGTTTCCGGGCTTGATTTCCGGCTGCACAATGGACTGGTTCACCCCTTGGCCCAATGAGGCTCTGGTTGCTGTGTCCACCTATTTCTTATCTAAGTTTCACATGGTTTGTCCAGCTGATGTGAAGACTTCAGTGATGACCACCATGGGAACTTATCATCACAAAGTATCTGAAACATGTGAAAGTTACTTTGAAAGGTATCACATTTACACAAATCCAATTTGTTCAGAAACATACGCTATCAAACACAGTCCTAACGCTGTATGTTGTTCATCTCTCAGGTTTCGAAGACGAGCTCACGTCACCCCTAAATCTTACCTTTCTTTTATAAATGGTTACAAAACATTATATGCCGAAAAGCACAACTATATCAACACTTTGGCAGAGCGCATGAATGTTGGTAAGGAATTTGAACAGGAAGGCAGTTGTGTCTTTATAAAGATTGTGTACTTTATGGAGGATTTTGTATGGTCTACTCCTGTAAAAGATTACACCAGATGTTACTGATTTCCAGGTTTGGACAAACTGATGGAGGCCAGTAAGTCGGTGGCTCAATTATCAAAAGATCTTGAAGTAAAGGAAAAAGAGCTCGCTATTGCATCTGCCAAAGCTGACGAGGTAAATCAGATACGTCCAAGCTCCTGTGACCTGCAGATAAGATTGATGATGGATGGATGTTTATGAGCAACTTTCCTCCAATCAGTACTTCCACAGTAATGTAAAACCATAAAATTAAGAACAATTTGAGTTCTGTACATAGTGAGGTAGCAGAATCAGTTTATTCATAGGTTCATTGTGGAAATTAGCTTCTGGTTTGATGTGAATAGCTGACAGAGGTTTTGTCATTTCTGAAAAGCTGTTTGAAAGCTCAACACCATGGACGCACGCGTATGATGCATTTGAAGGCATGAGATGTTTATTTTTGCATTCACCAAGGTGCTGGCAGAGGTGACAGTCAGTGCTAAAGCTGCAACCATTGTGAAGAATGAGGTCCAAGTTGTGAAGGACAGAGCCCAGAATATTGTGGATGGAATAGAGTATGAGAAAGCTATAGCTGAGGAAAAGCTGGAGGCTGCCAGGCCAGCTTTAGAAGAAGCTACAGCTGCACTGAATGTGAGATATCTCTGACTTATTTGAAGATATTTACACCGTGCATTCTACGATATGTTACATGATATACTTAAAAACTCCACAGACCATCAAGCCAGCTGACATTGCCACAGTGAGAAAATTGGCCAAGCCTCCACACCTGGTCATGAGGATCATGGACTGCTGTCTGATTTTATTTAACAAAAAGTTAGACCCTGTTACATGTGATCCAGAACGAAGCTGTCTTAAACCATCATGGTCAGAAGCACTGAAGGTAACAAATTTCCTTTTTCTAAAAATTCAGTTGTTGCAAATGATAAATATATGAATTCCACTCATATATTAAAGGAGACACATTGTGCCCTGAGGTCTTAAATGTGTCATGTTTGGTTGAAATACTACAGAGATATAACACAGCAGCTCTTTTCAAGCCCACATTTGCAGGCCTTTTTTTCAGTATTAGTTTTAGGAGGTGGAGTGAGCCAGCGGACTCAACTCTGCTCCTCTCTTCTGCAGGGTGTGCCTTTTTTGAGATTTGTTCTACAGCTTTGATGCTTCCATGCAAATGTAAATTTGGACACAATTCACACCTAAAAACCCTTAAAGTGCATTAATATGTGAGAAGGTACAGTAGGTAGCCTGAAAGCTCATGAAATGAAAGAAGGCCTGTAAGAAGTTGGATTATTATCAAATTGATTTCTTAAGTAAACTTAACTAAACAAAAAGCAAGAACAAATTAGTCTTGACATCTGGCTTTTGGGTTAAAGCGAATGCAGCACGATTTAAAGTTGAAGATGGATGGGGATGAAAAGATGGCAGCTGGATAATTCTGCTCTGAGTGCAAAACTGAGCGGCGTGTTCTTCCTCACAAATGGCATTTGCATGAATTCATTTGTTTTGTCCTTTTCAGCTTATGAGTGGCTCTGGTTTCTTGACAAGCCTCCAGCAGTTCCCAAAGGACAGCATTAACGAGGAAACTGTGGAACTACTGCAGCCTTACTTTGACATGGAGGATTACACCATGGAAAATGCCAAGAAAGTGTGTGGTAGTGTAGCTGGTCTGCTCGCATGGACTCGTGCTATGGCCTCATTCTTTGCCATCAACAAAGAAGTGTTGCCACTCAAGGTAAAGTTAAAGTTCATCATGTTGGCGACTGTTTTTTTTTTTTTCTTTTTCATTTTAGATTTGTCGTAGGCGGCTATTCTTCTCCAATAATGCCATTTAAAACTCTCTATTCTCAGCCTGTTTGAATCCATTTTAGGTAAATAGGTGATTTAACCTCATTTTTAGCCCAAAGCCTTTTTATGCTACAGTATAACTGCATTGTTTGTTTCCAGGCCAACCTTGCCATTCAAGAGAACCGTCTAACTGTGGCTAATAACGAGCTGTGCGCGGCAGAGACTCAGCTGGCTGAAAAGCAAGCAGAGTTTGACAAAGTCAAGGCCAAATGCGACGCTGCAATGAAAGAGAAACAGGTGTGACGCACCCTTTTGAAAAATGTCACGACTGCGTTGACTTAAATCTAGAGATTGTAGCTGACACAGGCGTCTTGTCTTTCAGGAATTGGTGGATGATGCTGAGATGTGTAGGAATAAAATGCAGGCTGCATCTGCACTTATTGACGGACTTAGTGGAGAGAAAGCTCGCTGGATCGAGCAACGCAAAGAATTTAAGTCACAAATAAACAGGCAGGTTACAAAGGAAATGCAATTGAATATCAAAATGTTATATTCCAAGGGGGGTTAGTCTTTAAAGAGGTTCATTACTAGAATTCAGGATTGGTTCTTCAAGGACAGATTTAAAAGGTTTTGATAATGGCTTTTATATGAGTCCAGCTGCTTCTGCCTTTGTTTTCAGACTTGTGGGTGACGTACTCCAGCTCACCGGCTTCTTGTCGTACTGCGGTCCATTCAACCAGAGTTTCCGTGATATGTTGTTGAAGGACATCTGGGAGGCGGAGCTCCGGAAGCACAAAATCCCTTTTACAGAAAATCTCAACATCATTTCTGCCCTGGTGGATGCTCCCAATGTGAGAACAATGCCAGCCTATTTTTATTTGATACTAGTCCTGTGAAAAGTAAAAAAAAATCATTTGAACCATTGACTATCATTTTTAATATTTAAGATAAGTGAGTGGAACCTTCAGGGACTCCCGGGAGATGACTTGTCAGTTCAGAATGGCATCATCGTCACAAAAGCAACAAGATATCCCCTCCTCATCGATCCACAGACTCAGGGAAAAGCTTGGATTAAGAAAAAGGAAGAGGCCAACGAACTTCAAGTATATAGCCAAATGATTTTCACTTGTGTCATTTTTACCCTAATTACACGCTTAAGTAAAGCATGTCGTAGAAGTAAACTGATTTCATGTTCAGGTCACGTCCCTCAACCACAAATTCTTTCGCACACATTTGGAAGATTGTATTTCCATGGGACGCCCAATGCTCATTGAGGATATATTTGAGGAGCTCGACCCAGCCCTGGACAACGTGCTCGAGAAAAACTTTATCAAATCTGGGACCAGTTTCAAGGTATTTTTAACCTTCATGTCCATTCAAATTTACCAATACAACTTTAAAATGTGTACACTCTTAAAATTGTCTTCAATGTTTTTTTATAGGTCAAAGTAGGAGACAAAGAGGTAAACGTAATGGATGGGTTCCAGCTCTATATAACTACCAAACTGCCTAATCCAGCATACACTCCAGAGGTCAGCGCAAAAACATCCATTATTGATTTCACTGTAAACATGAAGGGCCTGGAGAACCAGCTGCTCGGCCGAGTCATCCTCAAAGAAAAATACGTGAGTGTGCCATTTGTTCCAGAAACGCAGCTTGCTTTCCCCATTTGGTTTAAAAATATAACTTTATCTGTGATTGTTTTAGATAACTGTTTTTCCAGTGTAAGAATATGATATTGACTGGCTCTTGGTTTTTTTTCACTCATCTCAACAGGAGCTAGAAGCAGAAAGATTGAAACTAATTGAGGATGTAACTGCTAATAAAAGAAAGATGCAGGAGTTGGAAGACAATTTGCTGTACAAACTCAGCAGCACTAAAGGTCCTATAGTTACTGTTGTAGACTAATGCCAGTTTCTCCAGTCATACCTGTTCTTTTTCCTAAAGTGAAAGTGTGTCTGTTTGTCTGGTTAAAGGTTCTTTGGTTGACGATGACTCCATGATTGGCATTCTGACCACGACTAAGCAAACTGCTGCGGAAGTTAGTGCAAAGCTCAGTGTTGCAGCTGAAGCAGAAGTAAAGATCAATGTCGCTCAAGAAGAATACCATCCAGTTGCCTCTCGAGGAAGCACATTGTACTTCCTCATCACGGAGATGAGCATGGTCAATATCATGTACCAGACCTCCTTGGGTCAGTTCCTCAAAATCTTTGATCTGTCACTCGCAAGGTATGGCTTTATCGTGATTTAAGGAGTATGTCTGCACAGTCTTATCATAAGATGTTTGAGATTAAAGCTCGGAAACTATTCCAACCATTACTTCCTCTAATGACCAACAAATTTGTCTGGAAAGAACAATAGGTTGACAAAGATGTTTCTTTAACCACGCTGTGGTGTGGTCGTATTCTTCAAATATGCTTTGTTCTCTGTGTCTTTGTCTCCCTCGTTTTTTTATGCAGATTTTTTGTTTTTAATTAATGCGCTTTTGCAGGTCTGAGAAGGCCTCCAAAACTCAGAAGCGGATTGCAAATATTATTGAATATCTGACGTTTGAGGTTTTCCGATACACAGTCAGAAGCCTTTATGAAAACCACAAGTTCATCTTCACACTCCTGCTGGCCCTCAAGATTGACTTACAGAATAACAGAATACAACACAACAAATTTCAGATTCTTATTAAAGGTAAGGTGTGCATCATTCCCAGGAAAAGTTGAATTGCCTTTTGGACTTGACATCTCTGAACATAATTGATGAAACAATAGGTGGCGCAGCTCTTGACCTGAAGACCTGTCCATCAAAGCCATTCAGCTGGATCCTGGATATGGTGTGGCTGAACTTGGTAGAACTCAGCAAGCTGCCACAGTTCACTAACATTATAAACCAGGTAAGCCATAGATCCACGAATGATCTGGACATCTGAATTCTTCATCTGCTTGTAGTGTCATCAGTTTTGGTATTGACATGGTTTGTAGGTGTCCCAAAATGGGAAAAACTGGAAAGCATGGCTCAATCTTGATGCCCCAGAGGAAGGCGTCACTCCAGATGGATACAACTCTCTTGATGTTTTCCATAAGCTTTTGCTGATAAGGTTGGGTCCTCCTACTTGAATGTTGATTACATGTTTGAATACACCATATTATAAAATGCAATCACCTCACAAGCTTTTTTTCTCACAGGTCTTGGTGCCCTGATCGCACCTTGTCTCAGGCCAGAAAGTATGTGGGAGACTCTTTGGGCATGAGATTCGTTGAGCCTGTCCTCTTGAACCTTCACAGCACCTGGCAGGAAAGTGATCCTCGCACCCCCCTCATTTGCTTCCTTTCTATGGGCTCAGATCCCACCGAACAAATCGAAGCACTTGCCAAGAAACTTAATCTCGGTGAGTTTGCCCTGTCCTGCCCCATTTTTTATTTTATTTTACTGAACTTTTTTATTTTCTTTTGAAGATGTAATGCCAAAATCTCCTGACGTCTGATTGTGTTTACATTCAGACCAGTTCCCAACTTGCGACGCTATCTACTTTTGATTCAGTTAGAACGGTATGAAACCCAAATTTTGTGATTGATGTCCCTGTGACCGTGGTAACCAACTGTATCCTGGATGTTGGTTGCTGTGTGCTCTTTGCAGTGGCACCTTGGGTGTTCACTGGGCAATCCAGCTCATGTATTTGTTTTCCTGAGCATAAATTCATTTGATTGTGGCTGTTAAAATTCCACTAATTGAAAGGTCTGTGGTTTGATCCGTGGCCCTTAATTGCCCGTAATGTTTCATCCTTGTGTAAGTGTGTGTGTTATGTTGTGTTAGAAAGATAATTATGTTTTGTATGTACAGTATAGTTAAAGGCCTGTGGCTTGTACTGCAAAGTCCTGAGTGGTGGATTAGACCAGGGGGGAAAGCACTATTTAAATGCACTCTATATGTTCATGTCTATGTAAATACTCCCACTGTTTCGGTTTACAGAATGCAGAGCAATATCTATGGGACAAGGACAAGAGGTGCATGCAAGGAAGCTGGTCAAGACATCAATGACAGAGGTGCTTTTAGAAGTTACTGAAGAAGTATAATGCATGAGTTAAGCCTTTCCAACTGAGGCAGTTCCAGGATTGGTACCAGTTCTTTGACCAAGAACTCCTCAATTCAGGGTCTGGAGGGAACCTGTGAACTCTGAGACCAGCTAACAGTTTGACCGCCATTAAAAAGATAAATAAATGAATACTGAGCAAGGGGAACATTTAGACGTAAAATCGATATAGCATCGAAAAGCTAATGATGTCATCTTTCATCTGATGTTTTAGATAGTGTTAATATTGCCAGTTGTGGTTTGCAAATGGCCATACACACAGAATTGACCATGTCTGAGTGGGATTTGTAATGGAAATCAGAGTTTATAAATAGCATTGCAGCCAGGGCTTAGAAATGCCAGCTGGCAGTATTAAAACATTACATACCATTTATAAGCCTAGATGCAAACTGCATTTGTGAAAGCACCCCTCATAGGGCGGTAATCATAAATGCTGACTGTGTTGTTGGAACGAACGTATATGACCACAAGGCTCAGGAGTGGCTCTCGTGCATGTGGACAAGCAAATGGTTTCATAGAAAGTTCACAAAGTAAAGCAGCTTCCAGCAGGTGACGGCATCTGGTGAATGCTTTCATGTGGGAGTGTATTGGATTGTCCTGATGTGCAAGCTAGAGTGTTGCTTCTTGCTTTCAACAGCAATGGCTGACTGTTTGACCTGATCCGTGGCTTTTGTGTCTGGATGTGTACAGGGAGGTTGGGTCCTTCTGCAGAACTGTCACCTGGGGTTGCAGTTTATGGATGAGCTGCTAGAAACTATCACAGTTACAGAGAGCATGCATGACACGTTCAGGGTGTGGATCACCACAGAGCCACACGATCTGTTCTCCATCACACTCCTACAGGTGAGACTTGACAACATCGTCATAAAAAGGAAGGTGTTAAAAGTTTTTGTACACGCACAGACTGTCTCTCACTCTTTACCTTTTAAGTCTTCCATCAAGTTCACCAACGACCCCCCCCAGGGAATACGTGCTGGTTTGAAACGAACATTTGCAGGAATTTCACAGAACCAGTTGGAAGTCAGCAACCTGCCCATGTGGAAGCCTTTGCTGTACGGTGTGGCCTTTTTACACACTGCTGTGCAGGTACTGCGCATTCTAAGTTCACGCGTGTCATAGTGGAACTTTATTTAAAGGAAATATTAAAAAAGAATACATGCTTTGCTCCTGGCACAGGTTATATGAGAAACAGAGTGAACTAACCATATTTAGAAGTACCGTAACCTTGACAATGGCACTACTTAATTTGGTAGCCTTTTTTTTCTTATTAATTTCATAATTGATAATGAAATCAATTGTGCCATTTTAATAATGCATTAGGCAAATTTTCCACCTCATTACCATATTGAGAATGTGTTGGCTTTAGTTTATTTTATAGCCTTTTGAAGTTTGAGTGGTTTGTATTTTCCAGTGTAGCACAAATCAACTCGTGTCTGTGACTTTTTTCCTCCAGTAGAAGGAAGGCTGTTCGTCATAATAACACAGGGATTTTCTGATTTTACATGGTAACCTTTTCTTTTTTTTTGGCTTTGTAAGGAACGACGTAAATTTGGACCCTTAGGTTGGAACATACCTTACGAGTTCAATTCGGCCGATTTCTCTGCAAGTGTTGAATTTGTTGAAAGACACTTGGATGATTGCGGCCCCAAGAAGGTGAGCGTTTTGCAGCCCTGGTTTAATATTTGTATGTCATCCTCCCTCCCTCACTCACTACTTTGTGTCCCCCCCCACAGGATGTGTCATGGATAACCTTGCGATACATGCTCGCTGAGGTGCAATATGGAGGAAGGGTCACAGATGACTATGACAAACGCCTGTTGAAGTGTTTTGCTCGTGTAATAATCCCAGTTTTTTTGTTGATTCGTGTGTTACAACTCCCGGTGTTTTATGTTGCATTGTATTACATTTGATACGACACGTGAAGCTCAATGTTCTTAATTACAGGTGTGGTTCAGTAAGAAGATGTTTGACCCAACATTTTGCTTTTACACGGGCTACAAAATTGCGGTGTGTAAGACAATAGAAGAGTACATGGATAACATTCAGAGTTTACCCACTGAGGATTCACCCCAAGCACTGGGGCTGCACGCTAATGCTGATATCACGTAAGGAGAGTGTCGTCATGATGAGGCATTAAAGCTGCGGTCGGCAACTTTTTTTTAGTCATATTAGCTTGAACTGTCATGGGATTCTGGAAGGAGAATATTAAATAGGCTGTTTAGGAAAAATAACGAAATCTGTAGCTCCCTCTGAAGCCTGTAATCATGCTTACAAAAACCGAGCGCTCCCGGCTGTTTTTAACCAATCACGTTAGGGTGGAGGAATCCTACCTGTCAATCACAGCTTGTGCACACGCTGCTGAGCGTGAGTCTGCCCCAGCTTGTGTGCGCTCACACTGGTGTGAACTCACGTGCACAACCTCGTCCACAGAGGGGGAGGGGTTTGGGGGGCGATTCGGAGCTTGTTAGAGGTTGGGGGAGGGACCTGAGAGTGTATCAGTTTGAATTTTCCGACTTTAGACTCGCAATTTTGAAAACCTGCCGACTGCAGCTTTAAAAGCGGTCTTGTTGTATTTACTGTACTTAGAGTCTCTGAGGTTATTGCATTTCTCTTCTATAATGAATGTTGACCAGATACCAGACAAACACATCTGCTGAGGTGTTAGACACAATCACAAATATTCAGCCCAAGGAAAGTGGAGGGGGATCTGGAGAGACTCGGGAGTCCATCGTCCACAAAATGGCAGAGGACATGTTGGACAAACTGCCCGCTAATTACATTCCACATGAGGTCAGTTGGTAGGATCATTAGGTTTTTTACAGGCCAAAGTACACGTTCTCTTAATCTAAACTCTGTAACTTTGATGGGTTCAGGTCAGAGCCAGACTGTTGACAATGGGAGCTCTTAACCCAATGAACATCTTCCTACGTCAGGAAGTGGATCGAATGCAAAGGATCATCTCTGTGGTGCGCTCGAGTCTGACTGACCTGAAGCTGGCCATTGATGGCACAATAATAATGAGTGATGTAAGATTTCTGATTCCTCAGCACATCGCTTCATATTTGCTTCTTAAGATACGCACTTCTCTGTATGTTTGTTACTCAGTTTTTTCATCAACGATTGTCTGTTAGAGTTAGATTAGATTTTCAGGAGGCTTTAAAATGCTTTCAAACTCCTGGTATGTACTTTGTTCCTAGAACCTTCGTGATGCTCTGGACAATATTTTTGACGCTCGTGTGCCCAGCCTGTGGAGGAAGATCTCCTGGGAGTCTTCCACTCTGGGCTTTTGGTACACCGAGCTTATCCAGAGAAACAAACAGTTCTACAGTTGGGTGTTTCAAGGAAGGCCCAAAGCGTTTTGGATGACGGGTTTCTTTAACCCTCAGGGTGAGTTTGTGGTTTTGATGGAATGAGGCCTTTTACAATGTCAAACACTGAGTTGGCTGCATTACTGGTTAAGACCTTGAAGTTTTGAGCATGATGGAGCTGACACGTCTTAAAGACTTCCAGCAGCTAAAGTTACACGTTATTAGACCTAATGTTTACTTGAATGTTTGCAGGTTTTTTAACAGCCATGAGACAAGAAGTAACCAGGGCGAACAAAGGCTGGGCTCTGGACACAGTCACACTGAACAACAATGTCCTGAAGAAGTCAATGGAGGAGATCACAGCCTCGCCAACGGTGAGTGGGTGTTTTCTGCTCACTGGAAATGTGAAAGGAATTTAACCGTGTGCTATTTTGTTATTGAATGCCTTTCCTCTACAGGAAGGGGTTTATGTCTATGGTTTGTTCCTGGAAGGGGCTGGTTGGAACCGAAAGAACATCACTCTCATCGAGTCCTCACCCAAAGTACTCTTCACACCCATGCCTGTCATCCACATGTTTGCCATCAAATCCAATGCTCCTGTGGATCCGAAGCTGTACGCCTGCCCCATCTACAAGAAACCAAGGCGCACAGACCTCAATTACATCACAGCAGTGGTGCTACCTACTGTCCAGTCACCAGACCACTGGATCTTACGTGGGGTTGCTCTGCTCTGTGACATCAAATAATAAACAACTGTATTACTTTTTAATGTTGTCCAAAAAACAAATAAACGTTTTTTCTGCAGATTAGGTGAATTACTTGTTGACTATGTATGTGAGACTCATCTATGGAGCCATTGATCAACTACTTAAGTGATAAAAATATTACATTAGTTTGCTTTGAGGGCTTACCACTTATCACAAGGACGTTAATGAGCCAGTGAGTAAGTAAAAGCTCCGGTGGCTCCAGCAGCTCTTTTCTTACCATGGAGATCATATATGATGTCTATGGTCTCACCTCGCCCTTCTTCTTCTTCTATTTTGTTGGCAGTTGGCAAACAACTTTTGGAAGCATTCCCGCCACCTATTGAAATGGAGTGTGAGTCTGGGCGAAAACTATCTCAGCTAAATATAAAAAAATAAGAATAGATAAATAATTAAAAAAAGGTATTATATCCTTCTAATCAGTCATGTGGCTTCTAGATAGTGAAAAAGGTACTTAAAGCACATCTCACTTGAGTTCTTCTGTAGTATTGTTTTAATGTTTAATTGCACACTTTCTGACTCTAGTCCTAGGATGAGGTGCTGCCTCTCCTGGTCAAACCTGACACGTTGCTCTATTACATGCTCCACGGTCTCAGTAGCACCACATACACTACACTTTCCATCAGCATGCTTTTTAAAAACAAATAGCGTACTGTTCAGACCAGAACGCCCAAACCTCATCCTAGATATGATGTCCTCCTCTTTGGTGGGTCTTGCTGTTGGTCTAGCATGACCAACCACCCCTTGGATGGCAAAGTACTTTCTCCCAGTAGCTGCACCACTCCACTCACTCTGCCAGATCTCCCTGGACTTTGTCTTGACAAGTGACTTTATCTCTGACTTGCTATAAGCTACTTCTAAGGTAACCTCAGGGGTCACACATGCTTTCTTTGCGTACTTATCCGCCAACTCGTTCCCTCGTAACCCAACGTGTGCTGGTACCCATAGGAAGCTGATATTGGTGCCTGAGTTTATGAGTCCATTTACCATCTGTGCAATTTCTAAAACAATATCCTGTCTGGACTCCGACATGGTACTCTGAATACTCATCAGGGCAGAAGCAGAATCTGAGGCAATTAGCACTCATACTCACACATTCCTTGGTCTATTCCCCTCTATCCAGGTCAAAGCAGCGAGGATGGCTACTAGTTCTGCGGTGTATACAGCAAGATCATTGTTTAGCCTTTCTTTTTTGCACATCTTAAGCTCTGGTACTACAAATGCCACACCCACTTTCCCGTCAGGTGACTTTGAAGCGTCTGTAAAACACACAAGTTTATCCTTGTACTGAGCTCTGATATGGCACTCAACCATTTCTTTGCTGAACTCCTCTTGCTTCTTCAACTCTAGAAGTGCTAAATCTATTACAGGTTCCTTTAACAGCCATGGTGGTACAACTGAATATGTGACAGCTGCACACAGAGTAAGTGCCTGCAGGCCTCTGCCTTATGAGGAACCACCCACCCAAAGCTTCTACCTGGTTTATCTTTCTCCTGGCAGTGAGTTCACACAGATAGACTGCTGTGGCCTTCCCTTTGCCCTCTGAGGTTAGCCCAATAGACTAAGGCCAGCTGATCTCTCCTTATATGCAGTGGCATTTCCCCCACCTCTACCTGTATAGCATTAACAGGAGTCGACTTCATTGCTCCACAACGCGTTCTTACGGCTTTATGCTGAATAACATCCAGTTTTGCCCGGAGCGTCTTAGATGCAGATCTGTAAGCCACACGACACATCCATAGTCAAATACAGACCTAATAAGGCTGATGTATATCGTTCTCAAGGCTGACCTGTTGGCTCCCCAGTCCACCCCTTTCAGACAGCGCATGACATTCAGTACCTTTTTACATTTCTCAATCATTTTTTGCATGCGAACAGACCAAGTTAATCTCTTATCTAACCACAGGCCTAGATATTTAAAACAGTTTACTCTCTCTAGTTCTGCGCCTGATAACTTCAGCTTCAAACCCATGGGAATGTTCTTTCTAGTAAAAAACAAGGTTTTAGTTTTGTCAATAGATATTCTAAATCCCCATTCAAGGGCCCACGCTTGGACATGGTCTACTGCCTGCTGCATTTTACGCACAATGAAATCAACATTTCTGCCCCTTATCCACATTGCACCATCATCTGCAAACAAAGCAACATGGACAGATTCCTGCACCTCTTTAAAGACATCATTAATCATGATCAGGAACAATATCGGGCTGATAATGCTTCCTTGCGGAGTGCCGTTTTCCACTGTATATTCACTGCTGAACTCTTCATTAATTTTGACCGTGATTCTCCAGCCTGATAGGAAATCCTTGACCCACTGAAACATTCTACCCTTGATACCCATTTGCCTGAGTTTAATTAGGAGTCCCTCTCTCCAGACCATACCATAGGCCTTCTCTATATCAAAGAATACTGTCAGTACTGTCTCCTTATCAACTTGGGCTTTCCTTATTGAGTCTTCTAAGGCCACTACTGGGTCCATGGTGCCCCTTCTCTGCCTAAATCCACTCTGGTAGCTGTACAAAATATTTCTCGTTTCTAACCAGTAAACCAACCTATCATTCACCATTCTTGCCATTATTTTACCCAGCTGTGAGGTCAGCGCTATAGGTCTATAGTTTGATGGCATCTTTACATCTTTCCCAGGCTTCCTAATAGGGATTATTACAGGGATTATTATTACAGTCAATTTCTCCAACATAATGTAGCATATCTCATCCCTTCCTGGGGTGGACCTACCCACTTTCTTTAACGCCCTATTCAATTCACTCAGGTTAAAGGGCGTATTTAGAGCATTCTGCTGCCCCATCTCCTCCTCTAACATATGCCTGTAGCTATCTATTGTGATTTCTCTTCCTCTTGCCTCACTGGGAGTAAGATTCCCTGAGCTGTGTACCTGTACAAGTGTTTTAGCAATGGCCTCTTCCACTTATTCAACATGCTCAAATATGCGTCATGTTTCAGACACCCCATTTGTGCATGTTAAACTGCTTGTTAATACGATGAGTGTTTTATTACTTTCCATGTCTTCCAAAAGAGAAAATAATCAGGATTTTGAGGATGTTACCGTTACACACCAGCTGAGACGCAGGGTAGCAAAACATTATGGGCGTGAAAACGAAACTTAGAAAATCGGCTCGGCGCATGCGCAAAACCACAAAGTAGCAAATCTCGACAAGTAGGAGAAATCGACAGAACACCGGCTTTGACTCGTTTCATATTCCGGAGCATGGTTAGCCCGCAGGTGGTAAAACAAATTACTCGTGTAAAGAAAGTGGGTAGGTCCACCCCAGGAAGGGATGAGATATGCTACATTATGTTGGAGAAATTGACTGTAATAATAATCCCTGTAATAATCCCTATTAGGAAGCCTGGGAAAGATGTAAAGATGCCATCAAACTATAGACCTATAGCGCTGACCTCACAGCTGGGTAAAATAATGGCAAGAATGGTGAATGATAGGTTGGTTTACTGGTTAGAAACGAGAAATATTTTGTACAGCTACCAGAGTGGATTTAGGCAGAGAAGGGGCACCATAGACCCAGTAGTGGCCTTAGAAGACTCAATAAGGAAAGCCCAAGTTGATAAGGAGACAGTACTGACAGTATTCTTTGATATAGAGAAGGCCTATGATATGGTCTGGAGAGAGGGACTCCTAATTAAACTCAGGCAAATGGGTATCAAGGGTAGAATGTTTCAGTGGGTCAAGGATTTCCTATCAGGCTGGAGAATCACGGTCAAAATTAATGAAGAGTTCAGCAGTGAATATACAGTGGAAAACGGCACTCCGCAAGGAAGCATTATCAGCCCGATATTGTTCCTGATCATGATTAATGATGTCTTTAAAGAGGTGCAGGAATCTGTCCATGTTGCTTTGTTTGCAGATGATGGTGCAATGTGGATAAGGGGCAGAAATGTTGATTTCATTGTGCGTAAAATGCAGCAGGCAGTAGACCATGTCCAAGCGTGGGCCCTTGAATGGGGATTTAGAATGTCTATTGACAAAACTAAAACCTTGTTTTTTACTAGAAAGAACATTCCCATGGGTTTGAAGCTGAAGTTATCAGGCGCAGAACTAGAGAGAGTAAACTGTTTTAAATATCTAGGCCTGTGGTTAGATAAGAGATTAACTTGGTCTGTTCGCATGCAAAAAATGATTGAGAAATGTAAAAAGGTACTGAATGCCATGCGCTGTCTGAAAGGGGTGGACTGGGGAGCCAACAGGTCAGCCTTGAGAACGATATACATCAGCCTTATTAGGTCTGTATTTGAATATGGATGTGTCGTGTGGCTTACAGATCTGCATCTAAGACGCTCCTGGCAAAACTGGATGTTATTCAGCATAAAGCCGTAAGAACGCGTTGTGGAGCAATGAAGTCGACTCCTGCTAATGCTATACAGGTAGAGGTGGGGGAAATGCCACTGCATATAAGGAGAGATCAGCTGGCCTTAGTCTATTGGGCTAACCTCAGAGGGCAAAGGGAAGGCCACAGCAGTCTATCTGTGTGAACTCACTGCCAGGACAAAGATAAACCAGGTAGAAGCTTTGGGTGGGTGGTTCCTCAAAAGGCAGAGGCCTGCAGGCACTTACTCTGTGTGCAGCTGTCACATATTCAGTTGTACCACCATGGCTGTTAAAGGAACCTGTAATAGATTTAGCACTTCTAGAGTTGAAGAAGCAAGAGGAGTTCAGCAAAGAAATGGTTGAGTGCCATATCAGAGCTCAGTACAAGGATAAACTTGTGTGTTTTACAGACGCTTCAAAGTCACCTGACGGGAAAGTGGGTGTGGCATTTGTAGTACCAGAGCTTAAGATGTGCAAAAAAGAAAGGCTAAACAATGATCTTGCTGTATACACCGCAGAACTAGTAGCCATCCTCGCTGCTTTGACCTGGATAGAGGGGAATAGACCAAGGAATGTGTGAGTATGAGTGCTAATTGCCTCAGATTCTGCTTCTGCCCTGATGAGTATTCAGAGTGCCATGTCGGAGTCCAGACAGGATATTGTTTTAGAAATTGCACAGATGGTAAATGGAATTATAAACTCAGGCACCGATATCAGCTTCCTATGGGTACCAGTGTATGTGGTGCTACTGAGACCGTGGAGCATGTAATAGAGCAACGTGTCAGGTTTGACCAGGAGAGGCAGCACCTCATCCTAGGACTAGAGTCAGAAAGTGTGCAATTAAACATTAAAACAATACTACAGAAGAACTCAAGTGAGATGTGCTTTAAGTACCTTTTTCACTATCTAGAAGCCACATGACTGATTAGAAGGATATAATACCTTTTTTTAATTATTTATCTATTCTTATTTTTTTATATTTAGCTGAGATAGTTTTCGCCCAGACTCACACTCCATTTCAATAGGTGGCGGTAATGCTTCCAAAAGTTGTTTGCCAACTGCCAACAAAATAGAAGAAGAAGAAGAAGGGCGAGGTGAGACCATAGACATCATATATGATCTCCATGGTAAGAAAAGAGCTGCTGGAGCCACCGGAGCTTTTACTTACTCACTGGCTCATTAACGTCCTTGTGATAAGTGGTAAGCCCTCAAAGCAAACTAATGTAATATTTTTATCACTTAAAGGGATAGTTCGGGATATTTGACATGAGTCTGTATGGCATCACCATAACCAGTGTCGTGCATTCAAACTGACTTACCCCCGACAGTGTCCTGTGAGCCGAGTTCTTGTCCAGTGTTGGTCAAGGCGAAAGTAGTCCGGCTTGTTTGCTGGGGTCAAGAAATTAGCGCGTTTTTCTTCCCAAAACAGTACGTGTGCTAAAGAGTGATTTATTTCATCACAAAAACCGAAGCTGGCAAAAGTCACTCCTCGTTATCACTTGGGCCCTATACTGTCTCTCATTGTGTATCACTGCGCACGTCATTCTGACCGCGAGCTGTGCGCACGAGTTCACTTTGTTTACTGCTCGGGAAGATGTCTGACAACGAGAGCGACGAGGAACATATTGACTTCCGTTCAGAGCCAAGGGGGTATCTTTATGAACCCGTTTATACTGAGGAGGAAGTTCGCCAAATGGACTTAGATCGGGCAGAAAGAGAGAGGGTGGACAGAGAAGTGATGGAAACAGAAGCTGGAGCCAGTGCTGGAGCTGCGATACCCAGGGTGGCCGACAAATCCTGGTGCACTTGTTTGAAGTGCGAAGTAATGCAGACAGAGGTGGAATGTTACTGCTGCCACGAGTGGGATTTAGTTATGCCCCAGATACAAAACCTTTCCATAGATGAGGATGTCGGCGGCCGCGGGACAGCTGCTGCCTGCATCACAAATAACGGTGACTTCCCTGCACTCCTGAATGCAGGCGTCTGAGAACTTTTTTCCATGTTCCCAAGATCAACTGGAAGAGGCGTCCCAGACCAGCTGGACCCGATGGCCAGTTGTCTGCAGAGTAAGTGTTGAGCACTGCCAAAGAACAGAAAGACTCGTGCGCACAGCTTGCGGTCAGAATGACGTGCGCACTGATACACAATGAGAGACAGTATAGGGCCCAAGTGATAACGAGGAGTGACTTTTGCCGGCTTCGGTTTTTGTGATGAAATAAATCACTCTTTAGCACACGTACTGTTTTGGGAAGAAAAACGCGCTAATTTCTTGACCCCAGCAAACAGGCCGGACTACTTTCGCCTTGACCAACACTGGACAAGAACTCGGCTCACAGGACACTGTCGGGGGTAAGTCAGTTTGAATGCACGACACTGGTTATGGTGATGCCACACAGATTCATGTCAAATATCCCGAACTATCCCTTTAAGTAGTTGATCAATGGCTCCATAGATGAGTCTCACATACATAGTCAACAAGTAATTCACCTAATCTGCAGAAAAAACGTTTATTTGTTTTTTGGACAACATTAAAAAGTAATACAGTTGTTTATTATTTGATGTCACAGAGCAGAGCAACCCCACGTAAGATCCAGTGGTCTGGTGACTGGACAGTAGGTAGCACCACTGCTGTGATGTAATTGAGGTCTGTGCGCCTTGGTTTCTTGTAGATGGGGCAGGCGTACAGCTTCGGATCCACAGGAGCATTGGATTTGATGGCAAACATGTGGATGACAGGCATGGGTGTGAAGAGTACTTTGGGTGAGGACTCGATGAGAGTGATGTTCTTTCTGTTCCAACCAGCCCCTTCCAGGAACAAACCATAGACATAAACCCCTTCCTGTAGAGGAAAGGCATTCAATAACAAAATAGCACACGGTTAAATTCCTTTCACATTTCCAGTGAGCAGAAAACACCCACTCACCGTTGGCGAGGCTGTGATCTCCTCCATTGACTTCTTCAGGACATTGTTGTTCAGTGTGACTGTGTCCAGAGCCCAGCCTTTGTTCGCCCTGGTTACTTCTTGTCTCATGGCTGTTAAAAAACCTGCAAACATTCAAGTAAACATTAGGTCTAATAACGTGTAACTTTAGCTGCTGGAAGTCTTTAAGACGTGTCAGCTCCATCATGCTCAAAACTTCAAGGTCTTAACCAGTAATGCAGCCAACTCAGTGTTTGACATTGTAAAAGGCCTCATTCCATCAAAACCACAAACTCACCCTGAGGGTTAAAGAAACCCGTCATCCAAAACGCTTTGGGCCTTCCTTGAAACACCCAACTGTAGAACTGTTTGTTTCTCTGGATAAGCTCGGTGTACCAAAAGCCCAGAGTGGAAGACTCCCAGGAGATCTTCCTCCACAGGCTGGGCACACGAGCGTCAAAAATATTGTCCAGAGCATCACGAAGGTTCTAGGAACAAAGTACATACCAGGAGTTTGAAAGCATTTTAAAGCCTCCTGAAAATCTCATCTAACTCTAACAGACAATCGTTGATGAAAAAACTGAGTAACAAACATACAGAGAAGTGCGTATCTTAAGAAGCAAATATGAAGCGATGTGCTGAGGAATCAGAAATCTTACATCACTCATTATTATTGTGCCATCAATGGCCAGCTTCAGGTCAGTCAGACTCGAGCGCACCACAGAGATGATCCTTTGCATTCGATCCACTTCCTGACGTAGGAAGATGTTCATTGGGTTAAGAGCTCCCATTGTCAACAGTCTGGCTCTGACCTGAACCCATCAAAGTTACAGAGTTTAGATTAAGAGAACGTGTACTTTGGCCTGTAAAAAACCTAATGATCCTACCAACTGACCTCATGTGGAATGTAATTAGCGGGCAGTTTGTCCAACATGTCCTCTGCCATTTTGTGGACGATGGACTCCCGAGTCTCTCCAGATCCCCCTCCACTTTCCTTGGGCTGAATATTTGTGATTGTGTCTAACACCTCAGCAGATGTGTTTGTCTGGTATCTGGTCAACATTCATTATAGAAGAGAAATGCAATAACCTCAGAGACTCTAAGTACAGTAAATACAACAAGACCGCTTTTAAAGCTGCAGTCGGCAGGTTTTCAAAATTGCGAGTCTAAAGTCGGAAAATTCAAACTGATACACTCTCAGGTCCCTCCCCCAACCTCTAACAAGCTCCGAATCGCCCCCCAAACCCCTCCCCCTCTGTGGACGAGGTTGTGCACGTGAGTTCACACCAGTGTGAGCGCACACAAGCTGGGGCAGACTCACGCTCAGCAGCGTGTGCACAAGCTGTGATTGACAGGTAGGATTCCTCCACCCTAACTTGATTGGTTAAAAACAGCCGGGAGCGCTCGGTTTTTGCAAGCATGATTACAGGGTTCAGAGGGAGCTACAGATTTCGTTATTTTTCCTAAACAGCCTATTTAATATTCTCCTTCCAGAATCCCATGACAGTTCAAGCTAATATGACTAAAAAAAAGTTGCCGACCGCAGCTTTAATGCCTCATCATGACGACACTCTCCTTACGTGATATCAGCATTAGCGTGCAGCCCCAGTGCTTGGGGTGAATCCTCAGTGGGTAAACTCTGAATGTTATCCATGTACTCTTCTATTGTCTTACACACCGCAATTTTGTAGCCCGTGTAAAAGCAAAATGTTGGGTCAAACATCTTCTTACTGAACCACACCTGTAATTAAGAACATTGAGCTTCACGTGTCGTATCAAATGTAATACAATGCAACATAAAACACCGGGAGTTGTAACACACGAATCAACAAAAAAACTGGGATTATTACACGAGCAAAACACTTCAACAGGCGTTTGTCATAGTCATCTGTGACCCTTCCTCCATATTGCACCTCAGCGAGCATGTATCGCAAGGTTATCCATGACACATCCTGTGGGGGGGGACACAAAGTAGTGAGTGAGGGAGGGAGGATGACATACAAATATTAAACCAGGGCTGCAAAACGCTCACCTTCTTGGGGCCGCAATCATCCAAGTGTCTTTCAACAAATTCAACACTTGCAGAGAAATCGGCCGAATTGAACTCGTAAGGTATGTTCCAACCTAAGGGTCCAAATTTACGTCGTTCCTTACAAAGCCAAAAAAAAAGAAAAGGTTACCATGTAAAATCAGAAAATCCCTGTGTTATTATGACGAACAGCCTTCCTTCTACTGGAGGAAAAAAGTCACAGACACGAGTTGATTTGTGCTACACTGGAAAATACAAACCACTCAAACTTCAAAAGGCTATAAAATAAACTAAAGCCAACACATTCTCAATATGGTAATGAGGTGGAAAATTTGCCTAATGCATTATTAAAATGGCACAATTGATTTCATTATCAATTATGAAATTAATAAGAAAAAAAAGGCTACCAAATTAAGTAGTGCCATTGTCAAGGTTACGGTACTTCTAAATATGGTTAGTTCACTCTGTTTCTCATATAACCTGTGCCAGGAGCAAAGCATGTATTCTTTTTTAATATTTCCTTTAAATAAAGTTCCACTATGACACGCGTGAACTTAGAATGCGCAGTACCTGCACAGCAGTGTGTAAAAAGGCCACACCGTACAGCAAAGGCTTCCACATGGGCAGGTTGCTGACTTCCAACTGGTTCTGTGAAATTCCTGCAAATGTTCGTTTCAAACCAGCACGTATTCCCTGGGGGGGGTCGTTGGTGAACTTGATGGAAGACTTAAAAGGTAAAGAGTGAGAGACAGTCTGTGCGTGTACAAAAACTTTTAACACCTTCCTTTTTATGACGATGTTGTCAAGTCTCACCTGTAGGAGTGTGATGGAGAACAGATCGTGTGGCTCTGTGGTGATCCACACCCTGAACGTGTCATGCATGCTCTCTGTAACTGTGATAGTTTCTAGCAGCTCATCCATAAACTGCAACCCCAGGTGACAGTTCTGCAGAAGGACCCAACCTCCCTGTACACATCCAGACACAAAAGCCACGGATCAGGTCAAACAGTCAGCCATTGCTGTTGAAAGCAAGAAGCAACACTCTAGCTTGCACATCAGGACAATCCAATACACTCCCACATGAAAGCATTCACCAGATGCCGTCACCTGCTGGAAGCTGCTTTACTTTGTGAACTTTCTATGAAACCATTTGCTTGTCCACATGCACGAGAGCCACTCCTGAGCCTTGTGGTCATATACGTTCGTTCCAACAACACAGTCAGCATTTATGATTACCGCCCTATGAGGGGTGCTTTCACAAATGCAGTTTGCATCTAGGCTTATAAATGGTATGTAATGTTTTAATACTGCCAGCTGGCATTTCTAAGCCCTGGCTGCAATGCTATTTATAAACTCTGATTTCCATTACAAATCCCACTCAGACATGGTCAATTCTGTGTGTATGGCCATTTGCAAACCACAACTGGCAATATTAACACTATCTAAAACATCAGATGAAAGATGACATCATTAGCTTTTCGATGCTATATCGATTTTACGTCTAAATGTTCCCCTTGCTCAGTATTCATTTATTTATCTTTTTAATGGCGGTCAAACTGTTAGCTGGTCTCAGAGTTCACAGGTTCCCTCCAGACCCTGAATTGAGGAGTTCTTGGTCAAAGAACTGGTACCAATCCTGGAACTGCCTCAGTTGGAAAGGCTTAACTCATGCATTATACTTCTTCAGTAACTTCTAAAAGCACCTCTGTCATTGATGTCTTGACCAGCTTCCTTGCATGCACCTCTTGTCCTTGTCCCATAGATATTGCTCTGCATTCTGTAAACCGAAACAGTGGGAGTATTTACATAGACATGAACATATAGAGTGCATTTAAATAGTGCTTTCCCCCCTGGTCTAATCCACCACTCAGGACTTTGCAGTACAAGCCACAGGCCTTTAACTATACTGTACATACAAAACATAATTATCTTTCTAACACAACATAACACACACACTTACACAAGGATGAAACATTACGGGCAATTAAGGGCCACGGATCAAACCACAGACCTTTCAATTAGTGGAATTTTAACAGCCACAATCAAATGAATTTATGCTCAGGAAAACAAATACATGAGCTGGATTGCCCAGTGAACACCCAAGGTGCCACTGCAAAGAGCACACAGCAACCAACATCCAGGATCCTGTTGGTTACCACGGTCACAGGGACATCAATCACAAAATTTGGGTTTCATACCGTTCTAACTGAATCAAAAGTAGATAGCGTCGCAAGTTGGGAACTGGTCTGAATGTAAACACAATCAGACGTCAGGAGATTTTGGCATTACATCTTCAAAAGAAAATAAAAAAGTTCAGTAAAATAAAATAAAAAATGGGGCAGGACAGGGCAAACTCACCGAGATTAAGTTTCTTGGCAAGTGCTTCGATTTGTTCGGTGGGATCTGAGCCCATAGAAAGGAAGCAAATGAGGGGGGTGCGAGGATCACTTTCCTGCCAGGTGCTGTGAAGGTTCAAGAGGACAGGCTCAACGAATCTCATGCCCAAAGAGTCTCCCACATACTTTCTGGCCTGAGACAAGGTGCGATCAGGGCACCAAGACCTGTGAGAAAAAAAGCTTGTGAGGTGATTGCATTTTATAATATGGTGTATTCAAACATGTAATCAACATTCAAGTAGGAGGACCCAACCTTATCAGCAAAAGCTTATGGAAAACATCAAGAGAGTTGTATCCATCTGGAGTGACGCCTTCCTCTGGGGCATCAAGATTGAGCCATGCTTTCCAGTTTTTCCCATTTTGGGACACCTACAAACCATGTCAATACCAAAACTGATGACACTACAAGCAGATGAAGAATTCAGATGTCCAGATCATTCGTGGATCTATGGCTTACCTGGTTTATAATGTTAGTGAACTGTGGCAGCTTGCTGAGTTCTACCAAGTTCAGCCACACCATATCCAGGATCCAGCTGAATGGCTTTGATGGACAGGTCTTCAGGTCAAGAGCTGCGCCACCTATTGTTTCATCAATTATGTTCAGAGATGTCAAGTCCAAAAGGCAATTCAACTTTTCCTGGGAATGATGCACACCTTACCTTTAATAAGAATCTGAAATTTGTTGTGTTGTATTCTGTTATTCTGTAAGTCAATCTTGAGGGCCAGCAGGAGTGTGAAGATGAACTTGTGGTTTTCATAAAGGCTTCTGACTGTGTATCGGAAAACCTCAAACGTCAGATATTCAATAATATTTGCAATCCGCTTCTGAGTTTTGGAGGCCTTCTCAGACCTGCAAAAGCGCATTAATTAAAAACAAAAAATCAGCATAAAAAAACGAGGGAGACAAAGACACAGAGAACAAAGCATATTTGAAGAATACGACCACACCACAGCGTGGTTAAAGAAACATCTTTGTCAACCTATTGTTCTTTCCAGACAAATTTGTTGGTCATTAGAGGAAGTAATGGTTGGAATAGTTTCCGAGCTTTAATCTCAAACATCTTATGATAAGACTGTGCAGACATACTTCTTAAATCACGATAAAGCCATACCTTGCGAGTGACAGATCAAAGATTTTGAGGAACTGACCCAAGGAGGTCTGGTACATGATATTGACCATGCTCATCTCCGTGATGAGGAAGTACAATGTGCTTCCTCGAGAGGCAACTGGATGGTATTCTTCTTGAGCGACATTGATCTTTACTTCTGCTTCAGCTGCAACACTGAGCTTTGCACTAACTTCCGCAGCAGTTTGCTTAGTCGTGGTCAGAATGCCAATCATGGAGTCATCGTCAACCAAAGAACCTTTAACCAGACAAACAGACACACTTTCACTTTAGGAAAAAGAACAGGTATGACTGGAGAAACTGGCATTAGTCTACAACAGTAACTATAGGACCTTTAGTGCTGCTGAGTTTGTACAGCAAATTGTCTTCCAACTCCTGCATCTTTCTTTTATTAGCAGTTACATCCTCAATTAGTTTCAATCTTTCTGCTTCTAGCTCCTGTTGAGATGAGTGAAAAAAAACCAAGAGCCAGTCAATATCATATTCTTACACTGGAAAAACAGTTATCTAAAACAATCACAGATAAAGTTATATTTTTAAACCAAATGGGGAAAGCAAGCTGCGTTTCTGGAACAAATGGCACACTCACGTATTTTTCTTTGAGGATGACTCGGCCGAGCAGCTGGTTCTCCAGGCCCTTCATGTTTACAGTGAAATCAATAATGGATGTTTTTGCGCTGACCTCTGGAGTGTATGCTGGATTAGGCAGTTTGGTAGTTATATAGAGCTGGAACCCATCCATTACGTTTACCTCTTTGTCTCCTACTTTGACCTATAAAAAAACATTGAAGACAATTTTAAGAGTGTACACATTTTAAAGTTGTATTGGTAAATTTGAATGGACATGAAGGTTAAAAATACCTTGAAACTGGTCCCAGATTTGATAAAGTTTTTCTCGAGCACGTTGTCCAGGGCTGGGTCGAGCTCCTCAAATATATCCTCAATGAGCATTGGGCGTCCCATGGAAATACAATCTTCCAAATGTGTGCGAAAGAATTTGTGGTTGAGGGACGTGACCTGAACATGAAATCAGTTTACTTCTACGACATGCTTTACTTAAGCGTGTAATTAGGGTAAAAATGACACAAGTGAAAATCATTTGGCTATATACTTGAAGTTCGTTGGCCTCTTCCTTTTTCTTAATCCAAGCTTTTCCCTGAGTCTGTGGATCGATGAGGAGGGGATATCTTGTTGCTTTTGTGACGATGATGCCATTCTGAACTGACAAGTCATCTCCCGGGAGTCCCTGAAGGTTCCACTCACTTATCTTAAATATTAAAAATGATAGTCAATGGTTCAAATGATTTTTTTTTACTTTTCACAGGACTAGTATCAAATAAAAATAGGCTGGCATTGTTCTCACATTGGGAGCATCCACCAGGGCAGAAATGATGTTGAGATTTTCTGTAAAAGGGATTTTGTGCTTCCGGAGCTCCGCCTCCCAGATGTCCTTCAACAACATATCACGGAAACTCTGGTTGAATGGACCGCAGTACGACAAGAAGCCGGTGAGCTGGAGTACGTCACCCACAAGTCTGAAAACAAAGGCAGAAGCAGCTGGACTCATATAAAAGCCATTATCAAAACCTTTTAAATCTGTCCTTGAAGAACCAATCCTGAATTCTAGTAATGAACCTCTTTAAAGACTAACCCCCCTTGGAATATAACATTTTGATATTCAATTGCATTTCCTTTGTAACCTGCCTGTTTATTTGTGACTTAAATTCTTTGCGTTGCTCGATCCAGCGAGCTTTCTCTCCACTAAGTCCGTCAATAAGTGCAGATGCAGCCTGCATTTTATTCCTACACATCTCAGCATCATCCACCAATTCCTGAAAGACAAGACGCCTGTGTCAGCTACAATCTCTAGATTTAAGTCAACGCAGTCGTGACATTTTTCAAAAGGGTGCGTCACACCTGTTTCTCTTTCATTGCAGCGTCGCATTTGGCCTTGACTTTGTCAAACTCTGCTTGCTTTTCAGCCAGCTGAGTCTCTGCCGCGCACAGCTCGTTATTAGCCACAGTTAGACGGTTCTCTTGAATGGCAAGGTTGGCCTGGAAACAAACAATGCAGTTATACTGTAGCATAAAAAGGCTTTGGGCTAAAAATGAGGTTAAATCACCTATTTACCTAAAATGGATTCAAACAGGCTGAGAATAGAGAGTTTTAAATGGCATTATTGGAGAAGAATAGCCGCCTACGACAAATCTAAAATGAAAAAGAAAAAAAAAAAAACAGTCGCCAACATGATGAACTTTAACTTTACCTTGAGTGGCAACACTTCTTTGTTGATGGCAAAGAATGAGGCCATAGCACGAGTCCATGCGAGCAGACCAGCTACACTACCACACACTTTCTTGGCATTTTCCATGGTGTAATCCTCCATGTCAAAGTAAGGCTGCAGTAGTTCCACAGTTTCCTCGTTAATGCTGTCCTTTGGGAACTGCTGGAGGCTTGTCAAGAAACCAGAGCCACTCATAAGCTGAAAAGGACAAAACAAATGAATTCATGCAAATGCCATTTGTGAGGAAGAACACGCCGCTCAGTTTTGCACTCAGAGCAGAATTATCCAGCTGCCATCTTTTCATCCCCATCCATCTTCAACTTTAAATCGTGCTGCATTCGCTTTAACCCAAAAGCCAGATGTCAAGACTAATTTGTTCTTGCTTTTTGTTTAGTTAAGTTTACTTAAGAAATCAATTTGATAATAATCCAACTTCTTACAGGCCTTCTTTCATTTCATGAGCTTTCAGGCTACCTACTGTACCTTCTCACATATTAATGCACTTTAAGGGTTTTTAGGTGTGAATTGTGTCCAAATTTACATTTGCATGGAAGCATCAAAGCTGTAGAACAAATCTCAAAAAAGGCACACCCTGCAGAAGAGAGGAGCAGAGTTGAGTCCGCTGGCTCACTCCACCTCCTAAAACTAATACTGAAAAAAAGGCCTGCAAATGTGGGCTTGAAAAGAGCTGCTGTGTTATATCTCTGTAGTATTTCAACCAAACATGACACATTTAAGACCTCAGGGCACAATGTGTCTCCTTTAATATATGAGTGGAATTCATATATTTATCATTTGCAACAACTGAATTTTTAGAAAAAGGAAATTTGTTACCTTCAGTGCTTCTGACCATGATGGTTTAAGACAGCTTCGTTCTGGATCACATGTAACAGGGTCTAACTTTTTGTTAAATAAAATCAGACAGCAGTCCATGATCCTCATGACCAGGTGTGGAGGCTTGGCCAATTTTCTCACTGTGGCAATGTCAGCTGGCTTGATGGTCTGTGGAGTTTTTAAGTATATCATGTAACATATCGTAGAATGCACGGTGTAAATATCTTCAAATAAGTCAGAGATATCTCACATTCAGTGCAGCTGTAGCTTCTTCTAAAGCTGGCCTGGCAGCCTCCAGCTTTTCCTCAGCTATAGCTTTCTCATACTCTATTCCATCCACAATTTTCTGGGCTCTGTCCTTCACAACTTGGACCTCATTCTTCACAATGGTTGCAGCTTTAGCACTGACTGTCACCTCTGCCAGCACCTTGGTGAATGCAAAAATAAACATCTCATGCCTTCAAATGCATCATACGCGTGCGTCCATGGTGTTGAGCTTTCAAACAGCTTTTCAGAAATGACAAAACCTCTGTCAGCTATTCACATCAAACCAGAAGCTAATTTCCACAATGAACCTATGAATAAACTGATTCTGCTACCTCACTATGTACAGAACTCAAATTGTTCTTAATTTTATGGTTTTACATTACTGTGGAAGTACTGATTGGAGGAAAGTTGCTCATAAACATCCATCCATCATCAATCTTATCTGCAGGTCACAGGAGCTTGGACGTATCTGATTTACCTCGTCAGCTTTGGCAGATGCAATAGCGAGCTCTTTTTCCTTTACTTCAAGATCTTTTGATAATTGAGCCACCGACTTACTGGCCTCCATCAGTTTGTCCAACCCTGGAAATCAGTAACATCTGGTGTAATCTTTTACAGGAGTAGACCATACAAAATCCTCCATAAAGTACACAATCTTTATAAAGACACAACTGCCTTCCTGTTCAAATTCCTTACCAACATTCATGCGCTCTGCCAAAGTGTTGATATAGTTGTGCTTTTCGGCATATAATGTTTTGTAACCATTTATAAAAGAAAGGTAAGATTTAGGGGTGACGTGAGCTCGTCTTCGAAACCTGAGAGATGAACAACATACAGCGTTAGGACTGTGTTTGATAGCGTATGTTTCTGAACAAATTGGATTTGTGTAAATGTGATACCTTTCAAAGTAACTTTCACATGTTTCAGATACTTTGTGATGATAAGTTCCCATGGTGGTCATCACTAAAGTCTTCACATCAGCTGGACAAACCATGTGAAACTTAGATAAGAAATAGGTGGACACAGCAACCAGAGCCTCATTGGGCCAAGGGGTGAACCAGTCCATTGTGCAGCCGGAAATCAAGCCCGGAAACTTCAGACATCTGGAGCGAAACTTCTGCCCCACCTTTAAACAAGAGTAGAGTAAAACTCCAATGAAAAGGTTCATTTATGGAGGTAGTTATGGGTGTAAGTGTCTATATAATGTCACTGTTGAGCATCTAAACATGCTGTGAATAAAAAGAGATTTGGAATAAAAGTAGCAAAAGTTTGGGCGGTTGCTTTTGGGTATAAACAGAAAATATACAAAGTTTCAACTTACCGGTGAGAAGCACAGAACAACGTGTAAATTCTTCCTAAACCGAGATATAAAGTAGTCATAAAGATTGTCAAAAGTTGGTGGAATTCGAGGAAACTCCTTTTTCATAACTGGGATCAGGTTCTGGGTGATCTCTTGCATCTCATCTTTTGCAAAAAGATTGGAGACCTGAAACGATTACAACATGGTCAGGACCAGCGAAGCTTTTCCTTTGAGACGTTACATTCTGCCCCACCTCTTTGTTTCAGTCATACAGGACCAATTCCAGTCCGTTTCAATTAGACTGAAGATTCCAGTGTTCAGTTACACAATCAGCAGATATTCAGATACGCCTTTATACCTTTATGAGATCTCACCTCTCCAGAAGAGAGAATATTGTTGAGGTACTCGAGGAAAGCCTCATCCTTGATTTCGTTGTCTGTAAAGACGAAGGTGATGCCTTTGCCCTCAGCCCCCGCTGTGTTATACAACAGTTTCAGGTCATCCATGAAATTACTCATGTTGTATGTTCTAAGTAAGGAAAAATAAACACCACATAATTGGAAAGAAGGCCCAGCATTTCACTTTCAGTGCAAATGCAACTACAAACAGCTCATGGCTTCATAGGACACTCATTCTTGTATTTTAAAGGTAGGGTAGGAGATCCTGGATTTTGGGTCCAGCGAAGCTGCATTTTGAAAATACACAGGTAAAAAGTCCCAACCCTTTTCTTCACTTTCCCCCCGAAGGCACGCCTCTAGAGTACATGAACGCGCACGAGCAAGAAGGTGCACGAGCGCTGTTCTGACAGCAAGCATCGATTGTTGCCGTATTTAGTATTTAGTATTTAGTTTATGCTCACTATACGTTTAATAATGCTAGGTGCTAGCCAAGCTGGCTCTAGTTTAGCTTCCTGCCAAGCTTCTGGACGTGTAATTCGTTCACGGAGCAGGGTACGCGCACAGGTGGGGGGGGGGAAGCAGATTGCAGGTGATAGACGGCATCAGAATCCAATCATTGTGAACGGTCCGTTCACAATGATTGCATACTGTTTTTCCTAGATTGTACGTTCTAGAGGCCACTAAAAATTTTCATATTTGTGTCAAAACTTTTAATTAATTGGTTGCAATGGGGGTGTGAAGAGTATTTCAAGCAATATGTAAAAAAATGTTCCAGAAAAAGATCCCCTACCCCGCCTTTAATAGGTACGTTTATCGAATTGAACTTTTTATTTGTTTCCTACTTTTAAGGATAAAATTAATTGCAGTTAATTAGAGCTGATCTTAGTACTGTATTCATGTGCTTGACCAATCACCCGAGACCCTGGAAGAACGTCTATAGTAGGAGCTCACAGTTTATAGAACTCCTTCTGTGGCGTCTTTAATTTCTACTTTGGAGCGGGAGCTTTCCCAGCATAACGGAGACATGAAGGTGACGTGATAGGTCCAGATGAGGTAAGTGTACAGTGACTGGTTGAAGGTATGAACACACCACTGGAACCACTACTATCAAAGGGAAGTAAAAAAAACTAAAACAAACAAACCTATTTAAAACATTGCCTATAAGCAATATATAATAAGAAATTATTGTATTATTATTATTTTTTTGAAACAGAGGAATGGACTTAAAGTGACACCTAGGGCCGACTGAGACAGGTTTGCAGGTTATATCACTTGAATGCAAGCAGAAAAAAAGCCCCTGATGGTTCATTGTCCTTTGGGGAGCGCCTCTAACCCTCAGAGAGCCCCAAGAACAGTTTGATCAGTGTGATTAAAGTCCCTACAAACAGAGCTCTCACAACTATGACTCATCTCACTTGGTTAATGTGATCTGGAAGATGCTGTATCCAGCTATGTATGAGGCCAGGCGCGTCAGACTCTGTTTTCCTGATCCTCCCACTCCCACAAGCAGGGCATTTCCATTGTCAGTGCGAATGATTCGTGAGACCTAAAGAGGAGCAAATCTAAAAAGAATCAGTATTATATCTAGCCTAGTCTACAAGAAATGCATCAGCTATACTCGCTTCAGGTGTCACCTTGACAAGATGAGTCATTGCGTCTTTGAAGAAAACCAGATCCAGGGTGGAGCCCCTTACTACCTCATTGTGCTGAGCTTGATACATCACAAGCTTATCTGATAAGAACTGAAAATCTGGCACCTGAAACAAGTTGTTCATACAGATTATGGTGACAGTTTCCTCCATCAACTTACTACCATGAAACTATCAAGCGCTGATGTACGAATTCAGATTTCACACCAGTTCATAGATCTTAGGGGCATCAAAACAGGCATCATCGTCTTCCTCTCCAGTTGGCTCAGGTGCATCTCGGAGGAAGTCCACAAAATACGGCTCAGAATGAAGCTCTTGAACGAGGTTTGGGTCAACGTGCTCTTGGATGACACGACATACAGCCTTCTCAAACCAATCTCTGTCCTCAGAGCAAATAAACCTGCAACAAAGCAAAGTCTTAGAGTAATGCTTTCTTCCAACTTTTTGTTTTTTAACTTAAAAAAGGATTTTACCTGTCTGCTATCACCCTTGTACATTCACACTTGAAAAGAGCCAATAGGGTGGAGATGTCACCACACTCCTCTGCCTTAACGTTTAACATTCCCTGCCAGATCCTGGACAAGTCCCTCAAATTGAAAATGTAGTGGAACTTTGATGGTGTTGGAAGCATTTTGACCTTCAATGTGGTGTCATAAAACAAGTTAACAAACTTATCAATACCATATACCTATAATCAATTCCTATTATAAACTTCTCATCATATTCCAGGTAAGTACCTTTGTCCACTGCCAAACGATCCTCCCAGCAGACACTAGACATTTAACCATTGATGATATGCTTGGCTGGAATGCCCTGCATTCATGGAAATATCCAGAGCCAATCACACCTGCACAAAAAGAACATGAAGAAACCGTTAACTGTAAAATGAAAACTACAGTAATGGAAGCAGAACAAATGTGATTATTTTAGACCAACCTACCAAAGATCTTATCAATGGAGGTGTTGGCTGGCAGAGTGCAGTTGAAGACTGTAAACTGTCTCTTCAGTCTTTGTGGGATGTCATTTCTACCCCCACCAGGGTGGATCATGGCAGCCAGAATCTGTGCATCCTCAATCGTGGTGAAATCTCCTGGTTTATCCAGATTGTACATGCCAGTCATTTCCATCATCTGGCGGACTATCTCATTTGTGATCTGGTTGGATAGCCACATAAAGTAACTCATCAGATTAAAGCGACAGATAGACAGACAGATGTTCATTAAAAAAAAAAAAGAAAGCAACACCTGATCTCCCCATTCGTTGACAATAGGCATATTTATGTCATCGATGAAGATGGTCATCCTGCGTCCTCCTGGGGGTCCATAGGTGCTGCCAATCCTTTTCTCAATGTAACTTTCCACTGATCGCTGTGTACGAAGAAAGTTTTTGCAAACATGAACCAATGTAGGACTGTAAAAATTCAAGCACAAAAAGCATTTTAAAATATCTTTTACCTGATACATCAAGGGCTCTGTGGCAGATGAGAAGTTCAGTGATTTGAACAGATCCGTCTCAGGATCGTATTTCTTTGCATAGCCTTTGATCATCACTGTCTTCGCTGTCCCTTGTTCACCAATAAGCAGTACGGCCTGTACATATAAAACATTTAGCGTTTAGACCAAAAGTAACATATTTTTAAGTATAAACATTATCTAAATATTCTTTTAAAAACCACAAGATCACCTTGTGTTGTTTGGCAATAGTCTCCAGCAAGAAAGAGGTTCTTGTGTTATCCACATTTGGAACAAGAATGGAGGTGTAGTCAGGCACATGGTCAGTTGGATAGACATATTCCTCCACAAGATTGTTCCAGTGACACCATTCACCTAAAACAAAAGTCGCCATTCTTTTTAGTCACATATAAACCCATTCTCATCCCATCGTTGTCAAAGCTGGCGATGTGCTGAACGTATGCACAATGGGTCCTTTCATGTCTGTGCTGTGGCGCACCACTCGAGGCAGTATCAGACATCTAAAGCAAATATTTCTAATACATCTTATTTCACAACAATTGACAACGTATAACTGATACTAAAGATTACTCTCAGGTGGGTATATGCAGTGCGAAGGGGTCTTAACAAAATCTCCAAATCTGATGCCTCTGAAATGAGACCAGATTCTGTAAACCCTGTTGAGGGTAGCAGGAGGCTGAAGCCTTTAACAGCTGCTATTGGTTAAGAAGGCAGGGACGCTAGAGCGTCCAACACAAGACTAATACAGAGACGGACAATCAGACACTCGCAACTACAGTGTAAGCCATGCAGATACAGGGAGGGCACACAAACCCCGCAATAATACCCTTTTTGCTGTGAAGTGCTAACTTAACCACCATGCCACCACATTCAAATGCTTGTTCACTTTAAACTATACAAAAAAAACATCAAATTGATGCTCTTTTACGTGTCAAATAACTGTACCGTTTGTGTTGACCATGTACTCAAATATAGTCTCTCCCGGCTTGGTTTGAGGCACATCAATTTCGCTTTCATGACCTCTCATGAAGACCTCCAGCTTGTCTCTGTCCTCTAATTCTAAAAGAGCTCCCAGACTCCACATCAGGCAAAAGACAAAGAGGCGCTCAAGGTGCTTGCTTCCAGCAAAGCCCTCTGTCTCCTTGGTTGGGAGGAGGCCCTCCAGCAGATTGACGGACTGAAGAAGGAACATAGTCAAACAATTCAGGCTTCGAGGCATCATCTGATTCTGTTTTTATTCTCAGTCTTTTTTTTTTTTTAAATACACACCTGTATTATGTAGTTACACTCCAAAAGCTCCATTTTGGGTTTAAGGTTTTGCCTCATATACATGTAAACATCCTCAAATGTCTTTTCATATAAACCGATGATGCTCTCTGCCTCTCTAGCAGGGCGCTTCTTGGCCCATCCCTGCAATACAAAAGCCAAGTTCTATCTAAGCACTGCTTACAAAGCATTGTTCTTTTTCAGGCAAAAAAAAGTCTTCAACACTTAGATATCACAAAAGTACCTGGAGGATGGGTAGCCAGCTGAGAGCTGAGGAGCTTATAAAAACCATTCCCACACGGGACACAGTAGCAGGGGAGGCATTATCCATGTTGTGCACCTCAAACACCAACTTGCAGGATGGTGACATGACGATGCGGTCACCATTAGCCAGGGTCAGTGTTTTGTTATCATCCAGGACTGAGTTGAGGTTCTCGATCCATATTGCATCAACGGGACCATCCAGCACAATCCAGATGACTTCCCCTGAAGAGTAAACCCGTCGAAGCAATTAAATGTTTGAGTTCTCCGGCAGCCTCTGGCACTTTGTCAGTCACTAATGAGCCGCTGTCCCACTACTGGATCAAAAGTGGGCGAGCCAGTGTGTGCCAAGGACAACAGCATCTCCACTGTCATTCCCAGAACTTAAAAGGGGCCTGTTTTGGGGTCCCGTAGGAACAGGAGCCTGGGATTTGCCCCAGCTGCTACCCTCGGACCAGACAAGGCTAAGTGTAGTTCCGTATGCGGTGGTGTCAATCTGAAAGGTGGGTTTACATGTCAGGGACGAGGTGCTTACGACCAAGGCAGCTCGGCGGGTCACCATTTTGTTTTGTTGTGTTTTGGTTACAACGCACTGTGCAGTAAACCATACTGGCTGTCTCATGTGACGTCTCATATTTTAGCTCTAAATATGCATGAACTGGCATCTATAGCTTAAGAAAAGTGCTCAGCTTCTGAGCTGACATTTTCATTGTCTTGTTGAAGCCGGGCAGTAATATCGTGCAGATGCAGTATTTAGCATCACATTAAAATTGCAACAACCTTTATATTGTGTTATACTGAATGTAATATGATAAAAATGTCTAAAGTACAATACTATGTATTGCTTAGATATTATTTAATACAATACCGTTTTCATTTGGACAGTTTTATATTTTTTCTTAGGATCTCATCTGTGTTAATCACAAACACTTTCTTAGCTTAGATGTTGACAAAATGTTGGAATTACCCTTCTTAGCTTTGAGTGACCTCCGCCACAGTGTGGAAAAGATTCCATCAGTCCAATCATTAGTTGCTGCATCCAGACGACCAAACATCTGCGGAGCAGTGATTGCTTTGGGGTTCATGCGCATCTCTCTGTGTGGGGTTCCACATTCACTCAGTGATCTCATAAGAACGTTGATAACCGAGGTCTTCCCGGCCCCACTTGGGCCTAAAGTCATCAGCCCATGGCGCACTCGAGAAGACTCATAAAGCTGACCCAGACAGCAACAGTGATATACCAGTAAGAAAAGTACTTTCCAAAAGCTAACTTTATAATAATTATGCTAAACAACAATTTTAAGGCACCTGAACAAGCTTGAGGTTCCACGGTGGGTGGTTAACGAGACCGGCAAGCTCAACTTGATTAGCAACAGCAGCTTGAAGTTCAGTATATGTGCTGTTGTCCTGCTGGATACCAGGGAACAGGTCATTGATAAGACTAAGGAAGAGGGGCTCATCCTCATCCACCTGAAACACACAGATGGATTTTTTTATTCACAGCACTGTATCCAGTGTACAGAGTATACTTTCACACCCACAATTCAATACAATTCAATATATCACAGCTGTTGGTAAGAACTAAGTTTGTGTGATACCAGTTTGGACAGATTCATGTCACGAAGCACTCTCATGACAGTGCTGGACTCAGTGTCATCAGGTCGAGCTCTTTTACACGCCCCAAGTGTTCTCAACACAGACAGGATGTTCCTTAGTCCAAAGTCATAGTGGACCTGTCAAATAGCAGAGGTTATATGTCAGTAGTTCAATAACCAAACAAAATAGGAATTATGAAATGCTAACAAGATTCTCACCTGTTTTGTGAGTTGCTCCTCACAAAGTTTGTAAAGAACAAAGAATTTCTGTGCTAAGTTAACATTCTCATTGAATCCACAACTGGCTAGTTTGACTCTCATTATAATCTGTCGGAGACAAAAGTGTAGAGGGATGTGTTAGGACCACAGCAAAAAGAAAAACGTTTCTCTCCACAGAAAGAAGCCTTGACCCACCTGCCTGTCTGGCACCATCATGGACACTGTCCTGAACTGCACTTTTAGATTTTCAGGAAGTTCCTGACGGCCTGCATATCCTGGATTCTAGATACAGAGGCATGACATATCTTTGTATATACTGTATATCTAATGTTTTCCATCTAGTTTCAAGGAGTTTCTTTTAATAGGACTGTGTGTTTCCATGTCTTACCATGGTGATAAACAGGCCGAACTCTGGATTCAAGTTCACGCAGTCTCCGTCCGTAAAAATGAAAGTGCTTCTGTGTTTCTTTCGTGATGTCAGAACAATTGAGATCTGCTGAGCAGCAACGGAAAGCACTGGCAGGTCGATTCTGTTGAACTCATCGAAGCAGCCCCAGGACCCTGACTGTGCAAGGCCTGGAAAATAAAAACACAATAGGACATCACATAAATGAAACTGTACACCACTGCTCGATGACTTGTTTCATTGCCTAATGTACCTTTATATATCCTGCCGAGTCCTCTGAAGTCCATTTGGTCCGAGCAGTTGAAGACCACAACGTACTTGCCAAGGCAACGACCCATGTCTTTGGTGGTTTCAGTCTTACCGGTGCCGGCTGGCCCAGCAGGAGCTCCTCCCATACTCATGCCCAGAGCCTGGGCCAGTGTGATATAACACCTTTGTAGAAAAAAAAACTGTTCTTGAATGCAACATAGGAATTAAAACCTACAAGCAAAGTTGACTTATTACAGCAAGTTGCTTATAAAAATCAATTTTCTCTTTTCTTGCCTGTCAGTCAGAGGGGTGATGACCAGCCGATCAGTACAGCCTAAGAACTCGTTCTGATAGATGAAGTCGACATTAGTTATGGATACAATGACTTTGTCCAGATCCTCCTTGAAGTAAAATCTGCTCTGCTTCAGCCATTCAAAGTCGCTGATACATTTCACACGCTTCTTTACCTGCAAACAAAGCGGAGCTTAACTCAAGTGTTTTACAGAAAGAAAAGAACAGACATTTACTGAAGAAAAAAACCTTACCAGGTCATTAAAAATGTCACTCTGGTGCACATGAATTGTGACAAGTGTTTCATATTTGACTCTGTCAAATTTGCTCAGGTCATAGGTGGTTTGTTTAATGAGCATGCTGAGTAGGTTGTGAAACCTCTTTTTCGTAAGAGGCATGATCTCCTTCTTATCGGCAGCGATTCTTAGGGCCTCTTCAGAATCTCTTGTCCAAAGCATCTGGATTCCTAACAAGCCCACCTTAAAACACACAAGGCAGAATAAAATGAATCTTGGGAACTCTATGAATATAGAAATCAATTATGATACCATCGTATCTCTCAAAACTACGGAAGCCCAGAGCGGACGTGGTACGTATAAACTTTTTTTTTGATGGTTTTCTCCAGATAACGAGATAATTATCTCGTTATCTGGAGAAAACGATTATTGTTTTCTGGAAATGATCGAAAACCATCAAACAAAAGTTTATACGTACCACGTCCGCTCTGGGCTTCCGTACAAAACTCCAAAGATATTCACACTTGTTATTTAAAAAACTTTTTTCCACAAAGGAGGAAAGTTGTGTCATAGATTTAGTACAAGACTGAAGCTGTGGAGAAAATCTATAACAAAAGCAAATATCACACAGTACAACCTGCTGGAGGTGCAAGCCATGGCGACCTGATAGATACTGGCTTGCATTAGAAATCAACCTGCTAAATGTATTTCCAAGCGGCCACAATGTTGTCTACTCACCTGTGCTTGATATTTGTCAAGGAAAGTGAGAAGGTCAAAGTCTTCATCGTTTATCTCTAGATCTGAAGCTCTGATGATGGAGTGTAAGGAGGCTTGCTGTTGCAGCAACAGCTCTCCAAGCCAGAGCTCCACAGCTCCCTGCGCCATGACACATTTGTCCAGCTGAAAGCAGAAATACACGTTTATCAAACTGCAATTATCAAAGACTTCTAAAAACCGAAGAATTGATACACCCAAGCAATGTTACAGATTAAACTACCAAAGATTAGAAATCTTTTTTTTTTTTCTTTCCATTTACACAAACTGTAAAAGGGATTTACAGCCCCAATTTCAATATAGTCGGGACACTCTGTTGAAATTAGGTCAAAGAAAACATAAAATGTTGAAAGTGAGACATTTTACTGTTTAATGAAATATTTTGAACTTGATGGTAGCAAAATGTCTCAAATAAGTTGGGAAGGGATCTGCAATAGGCTGGAAAAGCAAGTGCTACTAAAAGGAAACAGCTGGAGGAACGTGTAGCAGCTGGATATGACTGGGTATTGGAAAAGCCCCTTAAAGTAGCAGGGAGCAGGGGGTCAGCAACCTGCAAAAAAACTATGTCAACAAATGTTGGAGCAATTTCAGAACACTGTTCCTCAAAGTAGCACAATATTTCATTGTCTACTGCAGTGTTTTTCAAACCTGGTCCTCGGGGACCACTGCCCCGCATGTTTTAGAGGTTTCCTGCTCCAACACACCTGATTGAAATGATCAGCTCGTTATCAGGCAACTGCAGAGCTTGTACTGGTCTACAGTACAAAATATCATTCAAAGATTGATAGAATCTATCTATGTAGAATCTCTGTCGTCGTTGGGCCCTCAGGCAGCTCTGTATTACAAACTTTTTACAATAATTTTGTCATGGAAATCACTACATGTGCTCAGGAACACTTCCAGAAACCACTGTCTGTGAGAACAGCTTGCCTTGCCATGCACAAATGCAAGTAAGAAGCTCTATCATGCAAAGAAGAAACCTATGTGAATGCCATCCAGAAACGCTGCCATCTTCTCTGGACCATGGTTCATTTAGAGTGAACTGAGGAAAAGTGTAGAATTGTTTTGTCATTAGACAAATCAAAATTTAAAATTCTTTTTAGAAATCACAGACGCTGCGTCCTCCGGACAAAGAAGGAGTGGGACCATCCATGAGATTTGTAAATCACTGCATTCCGTTTTTAATTATACATTAAACAGTGGTCAAACCTTTTAGGAATTGGGGCTGTACAATGGAATATTTTTACATGTTGAGAAAACCAAAATGAATCAGTTAAACTCTTTAAAAGCACACGACATACCGGTAATTTCTCCCCTTCCTGTGAGAGAACGGCCAAAATCTTGTTATATTCCGTTGGATGAAACTCTGCTTCGTTGACATTGTCAAACACTCCAAGGAGATGAGACTGAAACACAATTGTATCAAAATTGACTTTTGTCAAGTGATAAAATGTCAACTTGAAAGTTATCCAAGTAAAACTTAAAGAGGTCATAGTGATTATTTGAATTTTCATTTTAAGACATCATGCAAACATTCAGATGTATGGCTGTAATTTATATTAATTAAAACAATAACTGAATACATAAATAAATGAATTTAAAAATGATATATATCTATATATAGGTATATGTATATCCATATATTCATAGTGACAACAATGTTCAAACTCATTCTAACCTGAATTGTATGAGAGTCGCTGGCTTGTCCAAGGATTTCCAAAAGAGATGGATCGGATACAAAGAAGAATCTTGGAAAAAGGAGCCTCTTCTTCTCAAGGTAACTGTTAAATTAGAAATACGTAACATCAACACCCACTGCACTGGTATAACAACAATCTATTTAATTCTGCACATCTTATTTTTTGAGTCAATCTAAAGTATTTGGACTAATGTTGTTCGTAAAGAATTACCCTGCAAGAGATTTCTGACAGAGCTCTAGCTGTTTCTGAAGCTCGGGTAGGTGATGCCCTAACATTGGGTCACCCACACAGCAGTCCACCACTTTTGGCACCTTCTGAGCACGCTGCATGACCTTAATCCAGGACTTGTCGATATCTTGAAAGCGTTTTGCCTCCTGTAATAGAAAAAAAAAGGGCAGTTTGAATTTTACTTAAGGAAGCATTCTAAGGTGTAGTTTTCCCCAGGATAGAAAGCATGAACTGCACCTGTGGGAGGTCTTTGGCGATGTCACCCCCAACAAACACAGCTTCCAAGTAGATCCACAAGTTTTGCACAATAACCCACTGTTCAATGACTTCCGATGATGTTGAAAGATTGGAGAGCCAATCCTGGATCTCTGTTTTGTAGTATGCACTGTACCTGTACAAAGCAGATAAGGACACAAGCTACTTAAAACTTTAAAGGTGTTGTAAAATGCTGTTGGTAAATGTCAAATCTGTTAAGAACAAGATAAGTTTATTTCTACTTCTTCCTCTTTAACTAAGTGCGTACATTCACTTTAGTTTAACAGACTTTCATTATATTGTTCCGGAGTTCAAGGCTCCTTAGGAACTGATTTAATCAGTGGAATGTAAATCTGAAGCTGTTGTTAACTTGTATTACCTGTTGCTTAGCAGTGAGCCCAGTACCATCAAGCTATCCTCCAGGATGGTAAGAATCTCTGCTGTCTCTGCCCCCTTCAGCATTAGTTCTCCTCTATCCTTGAATGTCATCAAACTAAGGGTCTGACCAGACCACAAGTCTTTTACCTGTGACAATTTGGCCTCAATATCCTTCTCTTTTACAGCAGATATGGAGATGTCCTATGAATGAAGAAAGCCAGGCTAAGGAGGTTAGACACATACAAAAAGAAGAAATATTGTTGCTAGAACTGTGGAATTAAATGTATTCAAACTTCCAGCGAACCTCAATATCATCCTTGTACTTCAGCAAAGGGGCTTCCATGATGTTCTTCAGCATAAAGGTTTTGGACTCCACCTCAAATTGGTGTCCAGTTAAGTCTCCAATCCGGTCCCAGTGTCTCCGCATCATGGATTTGTTTGCCATCAATTCCAGCAGCGGGCACGACTCATTGAAATCATCAATGGTCCTCTTTAGGTCAAGGAAGGCTTGCCAGTCCTTTAGTGCTTTGGGCAGCTTCCGGCACCTACAAATAGAGATGATAAACAATATATCTATCACAGGAATACAAAAGAAATCAAAAATACAATGCTGGCACAAAGCAGGTTGTAATGGCTCAGAAATACTCCACCTATTCTGAAATTCCACAAGTTCTGCATTGATCTTTTCAATGTCCACGTCTGTCCACAGGATTTTATAGTACCCACTGATCTTACTCATCACTGTATCATACAGGCCGTAGAGTTTCCGAAGCAGCTCAAGCTCTTTTCTAAAAAAAAAAAAGGAAAAATCCTTAAAAGATATTACAATCTTTGTTAGTTAATATTAATGGAATTTTCATTGATGGCTCTGATAGAAAGCTTTGTCAGGATAGTAACAAACTTCTTCTGGTGTAGAAAGTTATTCTCCGTAACAGGTAAGCCGAGAAGTTGCTCCCCAGAAGTATATGTGGTGAAATTTCTCCACAGTTCATCAAATCTAGCCTGAGTAAAAAGAACATTTTTTGGCAATAAAATTAGATTCAGCAAACGAGAAGAAAACTGCCATGTTTATAAAACCAAAACCAAAATTCAAATTAAATGTAATTTCACATTTTTGTACTGCTGTTTCATGTAGTTTGTAGTCTTTTGATTTGAATTTCTTTTCAATTTGTCTTTATAAGTCTCTATCAAAATAGATTATCTTCCACTCAAAATAAAGCTAAAGGCTTTTCTTCTTCTTCCTCACATGTTTTAAGCGTAAAACATTAACTGGAATATAGAACGGTGAGAGTGAGCAGTAATGGTACCTGAAAGGCTTGCAGCTGCCTGCTGGCTACTTGTGGAGGAATTCCTTCAACCATTGGGCCTTCCTGAAATGCAGGATCATATGAGCTGATAAGAACGTCTACATTTTTCCAAACACCCATAGAAACAAGGTCATTCACAGATTACTTACAGAGTCGTATTCTTCCTTAAAAGAGTAAACATCCTTCTCGAAAACAGCAACACATTCCACAAGGTTTCGTTTGAACTTGGGCTGCATGCAAACCAGCTCATCTTGCACTGATCTCTGAGAAAATCCGAGTTCAAAATTCATTATCGAAGCTTTGTTACAGAGGAACACATCATGAAAAAAATCATTTAAAGAAAAAAGCCTGAATGTCTTGATAGTACTAACAGCTTTAGACTGAAGTTGTGTGAAGAGATGCCTCAGATTGTACACTCCTTCTGCTTCTCTTTTGGTCACTTCTGCTTCATTTTTGGTCAATATTTCAAAGGCTTCCTGTAAACAACATTATTTCATGTTTCTTATCAGTCTGCAATGTTTGCAACTGTAAAGGTCAAAGAGGGAGCTCTGCTTAAGGTACTGTATATGTCTAAAAAAACGAATGACCGTCCTAGTCATACCTCAATAGAAATTAATGTCATATCAGTCTGAATTTCAGCATCTCGAAGCTTTGACAGGGTGCCCATGGCATGACGCACATCTTCCAGATTAGAAACAGAATGCGATACTTGTACAAGGTATTTGTTGATGTGTAAACTGATGTTAATCATTTTCTTCTTGTAATCCTCCTTCAAGTATCTGCAGATCAGTTTCTTCCAGGCTTTGGTCTCAGCCATCAATGCCTTCTTTAATAAACCTAAAAAAAGGAAAGAGAAAGAATTTCCCATGTAAAGCTGGAATCACTCCTTTAAAAGACCAAATTAAAAAAAAAAACTAGCAAAGGCTAACATGTGACGGTACAACCAATATCATGGGTTTTCCAATCAGCATTTACCCTGAAAAAGATTGTACACCCTCCTTCAGTTTTAAGGTTTAACAGATCATAATGGATAAATCCTCTGATCCTTACCAGGCCGTAGATACAGTGCCTTGTGAAAGTATTCGGCCCCCTTGAACATTTCAACCTTTTGCCACATTTCAGGCTTCAAACATAAAGATATAACATTTTATTTTTTTGTGAAGAATCAACAACAAGTGGGACACAATCGTGAAGTGGAATGAAATTTATTGGATGTGTCAAACTTTTTTAACAAATAAATAACTGAAAAGTGGGGCGTGCAATATTATTCGGCCCCTTTACTTTCAGTGCAGCAAACTCAGGCCACAGTTACACATAGCCGGGTATTTAGAGAAACGAATATTTCCCCCCCTCCGTTTTCAATAATAACATCGTGCACACAACATCGTTTTCAAAAAACTTGTCATTTACATCAACCCGCATAAAAGCGCGAATAAAGCCATGCAAGCCAATCAAAATCCTCAGAATCGAGGACTTTCCTCATGTGAAGGAGGAGGTAACGCGAGCAAATATCACAACAAAACTGAAGGCAATAAGAGGGAAATATAGACAGTCAGTGGATACTGGACGCAGGAGAGCCACGGAAAAGTGATGCTCCTCTATTTTGAACTGTGCGAGCAGGTTTGGGGTGGCAAATGCAATAAGGCCAGAATCGTTTGCACAAACGTAAAAATTAGTAGAACTTTAACATCATCCATGATAATCCTGATCAGTAGCCAAACAAACTGTAAACATAAGGCGCTCGCATGACGTTAAGCATTTTCTGGCGCATAATGTGACGTTTAAGAACCTAGAACGCCGTTTCTCCCAGTTGACACGGCAACACATAACCGGCGTTATCAGACATCTCCACTTTGGCCGGAGGTTTTAGAAATAATCGTTTTCTGTGATAAAAACGGGGTTTTGGTGTAAATGAGAGGCCAAACTGCAGGAAAATATCTGCGTCTTCCTATTGTGTAAACGGGGCCTCTCTCCAGAAGTTCAGTGAGGATCTCTGAATGATCCAATGTTGTCCCAAATGACTGATGATGATAAACAGAATCCACCTGTGTGTAATCAAGTCTCCGTAGAAATGCAGCTGCTCTGTGATAGTCTCAGGGTTCTGTTCAAAGCGCAGAGAGCATCATGAACACCAAGGAACACACCAGGCAGGTCCGAGATACTGTTGTGGAGAAGTTTAAAGCCGGATTTGGATACAAAAAGTAGGGATGGCCGGTGAAGCCTCATGAAGCTTCCACAGAGTTCATCTGATTGTGCCAGGAAATGAACCAAAGTTTCGGGGCTTTGAAACCACACAGAACAGTGGAATCTGGTGGTGCACCGCAAGTATCATCTGCTTCAACCAGCCTCATTGTCCTTGTTATACTTTAATATGTACAAAATAAAAAGCGTAAAAGAAAGAAAATTGTGATTTTATATGACAAGTGCTTGTGTTACATTGAAAGTGGCTAGTAGTTCTACTAGAACTACTAGCCACCGTACCTTGAAACCTTTATCTTCCACAATAGAAAATGGTTGCACATCCATAACAATCATATCCACCCACACAGAATCAAGCTTTTGCTTCCTTGACACTACAAAAATAAAATTCTGCATATCAAGAAAATAAACGCAGGGCAAACTTGTAAAATGCTGGATTCAAACTCATAACCTTTGGATGCAAAAGCCACTAAGCTAATCACTGAGCTATCAGTTAAGTGACTGCGTCAACCCACCATCTACATGATGTCTAGTTAAAGACATCATCCATAGCTAAGAATAATAGTACACTTTAGTTGTTTTAAATAATTCAGAAACACTTTGCGTAATTAACACACCTTTCTGTCAGAACACAGACAGAGAGGCGTTTGGTACACGGGACACAGCTGTGTAATAATGGCCGCAAGCGCTTTGTTTGTGATATGTGCTAAATAAACAAGTCCAAAATGAATGTATTGTCCTACATAACTTAGATTCTTAAATGTGCTGCCCCCTTATTTTAAGAAGAGAACTATATTAGCATGCATACCCATAATAATAATAAAGCTTATATTTACACTTGAAAAACAAAAACTAGCAAACATCTTACATCACACAATAGTATATTGTACAATAGTAGGGGTGGGCGGTATGGCCTAAAATGTATACCCCGGTAAAATTTGAGCCACTGACGGTATACGGTATATATCGCGGTATGGTACTTTTGTATATAAATTACAACAGAACAGTTTCTCAGTGGTTACCATAGCACCAAATAAACACTTTCAATCAGGATGTTTGCAGCAATATTAAATTAAATGTATTGTGCAAAACAGAAAACACAGGAAATATAAAAAATATATACGTTATATTTATATTTAAAAAACAAGAAAAGGTACATTTCCTCGAATAAACTCTGTGAGAGAAAAGCCGCTGCCTCTTGGATAACGGAACTTTCATAGGCGCCTTCCACTTATTCAACATGCTCAAATATGCGTCATGTTTCAGACACCCCATTTGTGCATGTTAAACTGCTTGTTAATACGATGAGTGTTTTATTACTTTCCATGTCTTCCAAAAGAGAAAATAATCAGGATTTTGAGGATGTTACCGTTACACACCAGCTGAGACGCAGGGTAGCAAAACATTATGGGCGTGAAAACGAAACTTAGAAAATCGGCTCGGCGCATGCGCAAAACCACAAAGTAGCAAATCTCGACAAGTAGGAGAAATCGACAGAACACCGGCTTTGACTCGTTTCATATTCCGGAGCATGGTTACCCCGCAGGTGGTAAAACAAATTACTCGTGTTACCTTGTCTTGCGATTACTGTCGCACGGCATATCCAAGCGGATGTTCAAAACTTTGCATTACTGCCATCTACAGGACTCATGAGCTATTGCGGTATAAGGTATGGCAAAAAAATCTCTACCGTTGGTGAAAAATACCGCATAAGGTATGATACCGTGCATACCGCCTACCCCTATACAATAGTATCACCTTATTAGGAGAAACCAAGGTGAAGTGATCCCAAGCCACAAAACGTTTCTTGCCAGAAGCCATGGAAAAGAGCAATGAATTGAATTCAATTCTGACAGGGCAACAGAACTGGTTGGGAAACCAGTTTGGGATTCATTCTCCTTTTATAGAGAATAGCGCGCCCAAGTGTTCAAACGATGAGAGACCTCTGAACCGTGGTTCCACCAAACAATGCATTCGGCGCTTCGGACGTCATCAATCACGTGATTAGCGCCATTTCATACACGCCCCGGAACATTGTGCCGAACCACTTTGCTTCACGATGATGAAACAAGCGCCGAAGCGTCCGTGTCAAACGAGCCATCCCTAACAAAAAGATTTCCCAAGCTTCCCAAGGAGCACTGTGCAAGCAATCATACTGAAATGAAAGGAGTATCAGACCACTGCAAATCTACCAAGACCCGGCCGTCCCTCTAAACTTTCATCTGGAACAAGGAGAAGACTGATCAGAGATGCAGCCAAGAGGCCCATGATCACTCTGGATGAACTGCAGAGATCTACAGCTGAGGTGGGAGAGTCTGTCCATAGGACAACAATCACACGTACACTGCACAAATCTGGCCTTTATGGAAGAGTGGTAAGAAGAAAGCCATTTCACAAAGATATCCATAAAAAGTGTTGTTTAAAGTTTGCCACAAGCCACCTGGGAGACACACCAAACATGTGGAAGAAGGTGCTCTGGTCAGATGAAACCAAAATCCAACTGTTTGGCCACAATGCAAAACGATATGTTTGGCGTAAAAGCAACACAGCTCATCACCCTGAACACACCATCCCCACTGTCAAACATGGTGGTGGCAGCATCATGGTTTGGGCCGGCTTTTTGTCAGCAGGGACAGGGAGGATGGTCAAAATTGATGGGAAGATGGATGGGGCCAAATACAGGACCATTCTGGAAGAAAACCTGTTGGAGTTTGCAAGAGACCTGAGACTGGGACGGAGATTTATCTTCCAACAAGACAATGATCCAAAACATAAAGCCAAATCTACAATGGAATGGTTCACAAATAAACGTATCTAGGTGTTGGAATGGCCAAGTCAAAGTCCAGACCTGAATCCAATCGAGAATCTGTGGAAAGAGCTGAAGACTGCTGTTCACAAACGCTCTCCATCCAACCTCACTGAGTTCGAGCTGTTTTGCAAGGAAGAATGGGCAAGAATTTCAGTCTCTCAATGTGCAAAACTGATAGAGACATACCCCAAGCAACTTGCAGCTGTAATTGCAGCTAAAGGCGGTGCAGTTTTTTATTTGCTAAAAACGTTTGACACATTGAAATTAGTTTCATTCCACTTCACGATTGTGTCCCACTTGTTGTTTTCTTCACAAAAAAAATACATTTTCTATCTTTGTGTGAAGCCTGAAATGTGGCAAAAGGTTGAAAAGTTCAAGGGACCGAATACTTTCGCAAGGCAGCATAGAAGTAAAAAAGAAAAAAAAAAACAACAGCTTACCTGTTGAAAGTTCAGTAGACCCAAAAACAATCTCAGGCTTGATAGCATCAATGTCTTGCTCAACTGAGTCGTAGTACTGGATTTCAGATTTAATCTGAATCAGGGATGGATTGCTACCCATAAATTCCTGTAAAAAAAAAAAATGAAGACAATTAAACCGTTATCATTATAGGGGAAAAAACAGCCAACATGTCTTCTAGGGAAAACAAACCTGGACTTTGAGGTTCCTGTCCACATTCCAAATCACCCTGAAAGGATCGAAATGCTTCAAAACGTCACTTGCTTGTTCCTTCTGGGAGCTGATTGCAGTTTTCAGATCGACCACAACTTTTTTAATGTCCCTGTGTTCAAAAACACTCTGGAAGAAATTGTTGCCTTTTGTGATGAAAATAGGACAAAAAAAAAGGGAAAATAAATTAATTTAAACACAGTTTTAACCAAACGTTGATCTTAACAATTTCATGAATAAAACCAATCCTGTTCAAATGATTGTTTTACTTATCAGACACCTGATTGTCAGATGAAAACAGTAAGCTATTTTGACAATGTCTGTTGTGGGATTTCATTTTTAAAGCAGTATTTGTGCAGCCATTGTATTGTTAAAAGTTACATTTTACGCAGGATAACAGCTTTTTGGGGGATTTAGGTTGCTTGTTGACTGCTGATAAGCTGCATCTTTATACGGTCATTTTCTGGTGGAAACTATAGCAATTGACCTTGTTATCCCATGGAAAGTAGTTTTGTTATCCTCAGATAAAAGTAGAATAAACTCATGATCTCGTGATAATGTCGTCACAATAACTAATTGCAGCCAAGGCCCCTCGCTCCTGTTTACACACACAAGTCAGTGCACTTGAAACATCTTCACAGACTTCTGCATGCTCGTATCTAACAACTTAAAAAATGTATGATATTAAAACTAATATAATACATGAAAGTTTAAATGAAATAATCCTAATTATAACTGATCAAATGACAATTTATGGGAGATCCCCATTTGCGGACTTGTTTTATCAGGTGTCTGCTGTCATGTATGTGCATGCTGACAGTTAGTAACCTTTGTTCTGTGTGTCATCTTGACTGTACTCCTTCTGCCAAGCAACACCCTTGCTAACCTCCAACACACAGTCAATAAGTTGATTTATGGCCTGTTGGATCTCATCTACATTGGGAATCATTACCTGAGGACAAATATCAGACATAGTAGCAACATTGTAGTGCTTGACAAGACAGGCAAAGAATTAAAGATAATGTATTTCCCCTGACCATAAACCATTGTAGCGAATGAAAATCATCCAACCATGAGTAGAAAGAAAACAATAACTCACCATATTGGGTTTGTCCAGTTGGGCTTCAGACTGAATCAGTGGGACCACCTTCGGCTTAATCTTTGCCCTCTGGTAAGTGCTAAAATACACATTTATTGATTTTACTCTTTCAGAGGTTATTTCCTTTCTTTGTGATACTGTTCTTCTTATTTAAACCCAGAAATACTCACTTGGTGCCACAAATTCTCCTTTTAAGGATCTCCAGGGATAACTTGGTGCTTTTGACAAGTGCATCGAATACCTTTGTACTGAAGAGTTCATAAAGCTTCTTAAACTCCTGAAATGAGGATTTTTTATTTGAGGCATTAATGCCTGTGTTGGCACACAACAGTTTATAGAAAAGACATGTTTTGCAGTTGGTATCCAATCATACCTTTTCGAACTTGATCTGTTTATCTTTCAATGGACCCTCTAAAAGCCTCTTGCTCTCTCTTGAGAAGGTCACACTCCTCCCTGAAATTTATATATATATGTATAAAAAAAGCTGAGATGCTAATTATACGAAAAGAAAAGTCATTTACATTTGTGCTACACACCTTGAACAGGTTCCTCCACAATCTTGGTGCCTTTTGGTTCATAAATAGCACTTAACACATTACCCAACTCCATAACAGCTCCTTTAACATAACTGCATTTGTAATCCAGTGTCTTTGCCCACTCCTTACAACGGTTCTGAAAAACAAAAGAGGAATAGTTGCACTACGAGCGTTTCAATGAAACAGAATTCAGAGTTCATTGGAAAACTCAAAAGTTTACTCAAACCACGACATCGAGCCTTTGCTCTTTGACAAAGTAATGATTGTTTCAAACTCACGTAATGGATGAAAAACACTTTAACTTCCCTTAATGGATATGGAGAATAAAAATAAGATGGTCATGCCTTATTGTGGTCAACCAGCTGCTGCAGCAAAGATGCACGGCCTTCTGGGAGCTCTATCAGAACAGTCTCAGACATGTCTTTGAGGACATCATCAATTTGTATCTTACAAATATCCTGCACCTGAAAAAGAAAGTGGCATCTAGAAGCGTGGCTTTTGTCCAAGAGAGCTGTCACACCAACCCAAACATATCTGAACAATGTGACATTTAACCTGATGTTGATACTTTTCAGTATCAGTAGAATTTTTATTCATCAACAAACCTTTTTTACAAGATTTTGGAGCTCAGACAGAGCAGTTTCAACATTTTGAAAGAACTTGTCCAGGAGGAGGGAAGACCAGGTCAGCAGCACCGAACCGTGTCGAAGTGCAGATTCCACCTGGACATTTTAAGGATGTAGAATTACAATCAAAAGCTCTTCAGGACACGTCTGCTCGAGACATTTCTCAAATCGGCAAAACCCCTTCCCACTGCCTACAGCAGGGTTCACATTCATCAAGTAACAATTTCCCACTAAAGAAGACGGACCACCTGCCGTACACACGGTATGAAAAGCTTACGTTTTTTATTTTTGAAGCCATCAAACTGTTGAAGTCTGCGGGTATGCTCTCACAAGTGGATTCAAAATCTTCCAGAATGGTCTATAAAAAGGCATACAGGTCAAATTCTCTTAAGTTAAACAATCCCGTAAAAAAAATGTAAATCCCGGTTTACCTTTAGTCTGAGGTGATGGGCATTTATTTTGCTTTCCATCTTGATAAGAAGCGAAGCCTGCGTTGGAACCTTATGCCCCATTTTCAACAAACACTTAGCCTCCCGAATGACTTCGGTTATTTTAGGGTCAAAGTTGACGACTAATTTTCCAGTATTTGGGTGGCGAACCAGCAGGGTAATGTTCAAGACTGTTATACGGAACAGAGAAAGCTCGTTTTAACAGTGTGCAATAATGGAATCGACAGGGGCTGTTTTCTGCCATTAGTGTCAAATTATGACATCAGAACAAGAGAACCAACCGTGATCTAGTTTGGAAACTTTCTCCATCCACGTTTCGTGTTGAAGAAGCTCAAACTCGACCAACATAGCTGCAGTCCCATTGTACATTCTGACCACATCTTGTCCCACGGGACTACATAGGATGTCCGAGTTTTCCTGCAAAGGAAGGGAGATTTGATCGTCGTTAAAATGTCACTGTGAAGTATAACTGTAAAGTTGTTTTGCTGATAGAAACTGTGTCTCACTTTCATGTACAATATCGGCTCCTCTATCTTTTTATAGAGGTGTCTGACCCAACCAATCCTGCCAGCCACTGGTGGCATATTTCTGGATAATGGAATGTCATCCTTCTGATTGTCAAAGACCTGCAAATGAAGTTTACAAAACATACTAAAATCATTAACAGTTTTCTTCCATTTTCAATTCAAAATGTTTCACTCATCTGAAGATTTCTTTCAGCTTAATACGTTTAATAAGGTTTATTGTTTGGTATCTAAGCCCAAGCAAACTGAATACCTTTTTCACAAACTCCACCTCTGAAGCAAAGTGCTGAAGAATAACACCCAAAATGTTGGAAATGTGAGTTGCAAGACAGGGAAGGTTCAGCTTCTGAAAACTATCAAAACAAATTTCATAGATTGCTTATATTTTTTCCTTTTAATGCCACAGTTAGAATAGAGTCTTCATGTCATACTTCCAAATTCTGCAAATTGTACTGACCGCTGTAGCAGGCAAAGAGCTTGCTGAGATGAGATGATGTTTGAGAAGTACGAACACATAAATGCCTGGAGCTGACTCTGTGGAAAAGGACAAGATTGTGGGGATACTCTGAGAATACAACGTCAATATTATTTTCTTTTTTCAGCTTCAAGCTGTGTCGATACAAGCAGTAGATCCTCATTCCTCAGAGATTCTACAATCTTACTAGTCCTTCTTTCTGTTCCTAAACGTGTAATTCTTTTAAGTGTGGCCATGTGTGAATGCAACGGCTGTTTGGAGTAAATGAGTGTTGCTGTGATGTTGCACGTATGAACCTGTTCCCAACTTTCACTAAAGATCTTCATCTGGTTGAGGCTTCCTGAAAAAATGAGCTTGAACCAACATTTGGGTACAAGCTGTAGATTACACTTACCTCAATGTGGCTCATTTGAGCCATGAACTTCACAAAATCAGTTTCAAATTCAGTCGTCCTCGGGGACAACATGTCATACTTCTTCCTTTTCAGATTCATGGACACAGTGTGGAATTGTCTGGCTGATTTCTCAATGCCTTCAATGTTTGACTTTTCAAGAGATTCAAATGTCTTGAACACTGTGATTATTTTCTTGATCTACAAAAGACAATATTCGTCGTCACATTGCAAGGCCTTATGATAGAAGTGGGATGGAGATTTAAGAGAATGAACAAAGACAACACCTTTTCAAGTTGCTTGCAGAAGCTCTCAAACTTGCAAAAAATCTGCATCTCTGAAACCTCAAGGAATGTTTTCCCAGTTTCTTCCATTACTTGTACCTTTTTTTTCTGGAAACAGGTCTGATACTCCTGATATAAGCATGTACAGACCTGCCAAAGATAAAAGAAACATGATGACAGCTACAGTCTACTGATGTCAAAATGTGTAATCTTAAGCCTTGGTAATAATAACCCAAATGTTTAGTAATATCAGCTTCAGTCACCTGCATTTTTCTGATGAGTTTTTCAGCATCTTGATCCCATATAAGACAACTGCCATCGTCAGTAATGTAGGATCTGCATGCTGTGACCATCTGATTTGTGATCTGGAAAAGTGGTCAGTTGTGTGGCTACAGTTTTACAAAGGGAGCTGGATCCTTGCACTGCGTCTTCTCATGAAAGTTACGTTTTCCGGTGACAACTTAAATATTTCAGAAACTGAACACACTTCACTTACTTTGACAAGCAGCGCAGACATCTTTTCGCTTGTATTGTAATATAGTGAAACACGGTAAATCATGTGAATGGCACTGATGACCTTCGGCACATTTTCTGTCATGGAAACCTGAAATCACATTTCATGATTTAGGAGGATCAATGAAGATGAATTATCATCTATTTCTACACTTAAGTTTGCCAAACTTGCAAACTTTTTACTAATTCTTTGTTAAAAAAAATGTATATAAGTTGTCTAAATAATGGCTGCCTGGATAGTACAAAACAATGTAATAAGGACATATTAATTCAGTGTTACCAAACACAAACTATTCATTAGAATCAAACTGTTAAATGTACATACGGGGTCACTGTTGTACAGAGGATGTAAGACTTTCTCAAGTGTTGACAAGAATTTGAAATTGTCTTTTGCCTCATTGACACGATATGTTATCCTCGTGTCGAGATCCCGCCACACCTGCACGGGTACAAGACTGCGTTAATAGGAATCCATTGATTGATTTAATAAATCTAGTCATTCACAAATGATCTTAGCATAGGATTTTATCAGAATACATGAAATAATTCAGGACTAGGCTCAGATGTGACACCAACACTTTCCAGTGAAATGAAACAGTGCCTACTCAGCATCATCTTAATGCAGAACGGCTACATACTGTACTGTGTTAACAAATAATCATTTCCAAAAACTATTTTTTTCATACATCTGTGAAGATCACCTACATGCAGTGAACACTGAATCCATGATCATTGCAAGCTATCCAACGTCGATATCTTCTACATTGCAATTTTCAGGCATTTGTCATGATTTATGTATCACAGACTGTTTTTAATTTCACTTTACATGCAGCAAACCTTAACTACATACACTAAAACTGATACAAAGTGAAAATGTTCAATAGCTTTGGTATTACTCTGTGTACATTGAACACTTGTGTCAGTACCTTCATTATTTTGGAATGGTTGAGATGGAGCACCATCACCACCGCCTTACACTCTGGGCTTTTGATGTGATCGATGATAGAGTTGTACTGTAAAGACATTCGTTTCCAGTGTTCTAACTCACTCAGTGGTCCGGCAGAATCATCCTCTTTCCTCAACAAATCACTCTCCATCAGGACCTGATGACAATGGATACATCACCAACATCACCATTAAGCTTTGCTGTCTGAGCAATCCTATCATATTTCCCAATCTTCCATAACTATCTGATCCATCTTGGCCTGATGTCACCATCTCTAACCAATGAGCTTTGTGCCCATCACAGTCATCGCAAATTCATTTTTAGCATTTAACAGCACAAATTAAGGTTGTTGGATCAAATATAATCTCTGAAATCTACCAACCTGCTCGATTTGTTTGCACCATTGCATCAGAATTTCTTCCAGCCGTTGCACCATGTCAAAGTTGGCAGCCGCAGCTTTCATATCACCCAGACAGGCCAGTTTAGACAAGTCAATATCTGTGACTGTTTTCAGATGAACGACGCTCTCATTGCTCCTCTGGATATCTGAAGTATAAATAAGACAAAGTACAAAATCATCAGTACTGGTTACAAACCATCTTTTGGTTACAGTATTGCTTGTTATTGTGTACTTCAACATAAGATGGTTTTAAATCAGTTGAGTAAGATTTGCCCGAGAGATGGAGCTTAAAGTTACAATCTTTCTAAAGAGCCACCCTCCAATAACTTATTCACATTCAGTTGGCAATAAATGTGAAACATTCTTACCATCTAAAGAGTTCAAAAAATGTTTAAAGGAATAGAAGAAGTTCTTTTTAAGTTTTGCTCCATGTCTAGACTTGTCTACAGCTCCCCAGTTCTGTCCTGTAGTAAGGGCTGGAAGCAGTGCATCGTAGGAATCCCTTATTCCTTTCAGGAGGCCATCCCTGGCATCAATCATTGAGAAAAAGATTTCCTGCAAGGCATCAAGAAAAGACAACCCATCACTTAATGAAATCCGAAGCAGAAAACATTTCAACTGTGAGGGAGAAACATGATTTGGTTTGAGATGTTAGGGTTCTCATGAAAATGTGCTCTTGCTTCGAACTACTGACTGACATTACATCAGCTGTGCCAAACTTTGGTACCTGATAATGCATCTGGTTGAGATAGCAGAGTATACAAATATAGAGAGCGTGATTTCTGTAAATCACGTAAAGAACATAAACCACTTCATTTGAAAAAGTAACAAGCAATCAGCTCTGTAAATTCATATGAATTGACCCCACAGAGGTTGAAAAAAGAAACGTTCAGATTATAAACCAACGGCCAAAACGCACAGCAGCTCACACCTCACATCTGGGCAACAGGAAAAACCAGAGCAGACTAAAAATGAATGTAAACGTGTCAGTCCAAGGGAATGAAATCAAACTTCTCAAAGCCAGACTAATATACGCAGATAATGCAGTTGGGAGTCGAATCCATCCTGCATGTATACACTCAACTAGACTTAATATATTCTCAGCGCTTCACAGATCTTATCCAGGAAAAAGGTAGAGAAGAGGAGGGCAACAAAAAAGAAGAATCACAAGGAGATGCATGCATTTGTAAAAACAAGTAGACCATCCACATCAAAGTCCGCCATCTTTTTACATAAGAAGCCCCCTCCCACGCTCAAGACGAGAAACAAGTTTGAAGCCAACACAGCACACCATGTCGGTGAGTCGTTACTCTGTAAACGGTGTTTCCGTAGATCAAAGGCTCCTCAGTAAACAGCCATTTTTTGTACGGTGGGGTGTTTGTCTGTGGAGGTTTTACTGCTCGCGTTAGTTTAACATAGTCATCAAATAACGTTGTGGAGCACATAACATTAGCTAACTGCTAATAATGCATTAAACTCCTAACATAACCTTAGTAAAGTAAAATATGTTTGGTTTTAATCCTTAGGTTAAAAAGACCAACAAATGAATAACTTTAAAGGGGAACTCCGGGGCATTTGAAGCGTGTTTCCATTGCTAGAGGTTGTCAAATAATGCTAGTATGACACAGAGAGGTGCGTATCTGCGCTCCCTGTGTGGAGATTGCTCTGTCCGCACAGCATGTCATGCGAGGCTAATACGTGGTGGCTAAGGGGCAAGCGCTAACCCTTCCACGTAAAACAACAACTTGCACACTGCAGAAACGTCACACCTCTTTATAACCCATCCGACACTGCGTTCAAGTATTTAAAACATTACAACAATATTACTGGGCATGTATTGTTGTAATGTTTTAAATACTTGAACGCAGTTTTTCTAGAGAATATAATTGTTTTGTATATGGGATTATCCTCCATCGACTCTTCTGGGCTTTCACATGCGCGAGCCTACAACCAGCCGGTGAGTTACATGCTGTTTATACAGTTGTTTTGTAACCTCCCCATGCCAGTAATGTGAGAACCATGCATATGGTTTTGATGGTAAGGCTTGTGACTTTATTGTCGGATGGGTTATAAAGTGGTGTGACGTTTCTGCAGTGTGCAAGTTGTTGTTTTACGTGGAAGGGTTAGCGCTTGCCCCTTAGCCACCACGTATTAGCCTCGCATGACATGCTGTGCGGACAGAGCAATCTCCACACAGGGAGCGCAGATACGCACCTCTCTGTGTCATACTATCATTATTTGACAACCTCTAGCAATGGAAACACGCTTCAAATGCCCCGGAGTTCCCCTTTAAGAACATTGTGCATTATCAAAGATCACTTCGCCATCCTAAATGGCTTGTGTATAAACAGTGTTTATTAGTGAATTAACTTTTTTATTAGAGATTCTCTTTGTATGACAATAACTGGACGTGACAGCTGTAACAATGTTATTATTGTGATGTAATACGTTGCTACACACACTGCCATGAGGTGAGCTGCTCAGGGAGGGAACCCGGAGGTTTAAGGAAGATGCTAAGCTAAGACGTAGCTGTGCCATTTTTATCTTTTGTCTTGTTCAATAAAGTTTCCAGAAGCAAGGGTAACACTTTAATCATCAAGTTTGTATAGAGTAGTGATAAAGAATAAGCTGAAACAAAAGCTTTTCTATAAAGTGATTACATCTTTTGATATGACACATAACACAAGAATAAATACTTAACAATTACTGAGACACGCCACCTTTGACCTTACCTCGTGTATGTTTTCTGGGTTCACAGGAATGTCCACTCTGGTCCGTGTGAAGGAGCAGCAGATCCCTGTGAGGCACGTTTTTGCTAAATTGGCTAAAAACAGCCTCATTGCTTTGCCCCCTTTGCTTGGTCCAGGATATACGCGCCCACATTCTGAAATCAAATCCAAATGGTTTTGTAAGAGATGAAAAAACATTCCAGTTCATAATGTTGTGTGGAATATCTGGGTCTTTATCATGCAAGATAATCAATCAAATTTGATTAGAAGACTTTCCCTAAAATTGTATCATCTATCGGTATTTCAGTTTTTCGAAAATAGGACGTTTTTCCTATTTTACTTCAAAAAAAATACTAGTATATAAAACCCGGCATAACAGCTGTCAAACGGAAAAAATTTCAATTAAAATAAGCATGGACAGTCTTTCCAATTGAAGACTTTCCAGATTTCTTCATACCTATTCCTGGGACTTCGGACTCCTGATACACAAACGAAATGGTTTTGCTGCCCCCCGAGGCGAAGAAATGATCAAAAGCGAGCAGCTAGTCAGCAAGAAAAAAGGAAGAACACAAAAACATTATTAATCATTGCATCATATTACGATGCAAGTATAAAACAACCAAAAACAAAACATAACCTTGGAACGAAACGTTTAGAAAGCATCACACCAAACTGAAGAAAAAGCCACAAAAATAACGCGTTATGAATCAATCCCACAAAACCTCAGCTGATCACCTGACTTCTGATTTGTGTTGGTGAGATATTTCTGCTTTTGATAGCATTAGTACCAGTTTGGAGTCACACTGAGGAGGAACTTACTGAAGGAGAATCCAAAACAAATTCCTCCACCTCTGTTGGTGCCAAAGACAGCCGGTCAGCCAGGATGTCAATCATGTACTTGTGTGCAGGGGTGAGCAGCTTTTTCCTCTCTTCTCTTGCCTGCTTATGTTTGGCCTGAAGGAAGACAAGAGTCGGAAATAGTGTAGAAGTGTATTTGCTCTACGTAACTAGAGCTGTATCTCAACGAATAAGCTGAATCAAATGGGCTGCTTTAATTCTAAAAAGAAACAACTGAAACTTACCTGAGACACACACTTGTTTGCTTTTGGATTGGGTGTGTCCATCATAACGATGTCTGGAAGGGAGAATCACCCCTTAAGCCGTAATACTCAACGGTTCCCTTTATTCCCTCTGAGAAAACACTATTAGCCACTAATGTTGTTGATTTATCAACTTTTTCCTGTAATTCAGTAAATAAAATGCATACAGTGACATCAACAGTCTCCTCAGTTCCTAAGCGCTGGATGTGCAACATCTGATCCATGTTTCAAACATTTTTAAAAGTAATTCCTTCAAATTCAAAGGAGCAGGTAATTACAAAAAAATGTTTTTATTGTGTTTCTATATTATTTAAACTTACTTTGGTGAGGTTCCTGATCAATTTGAGCATGAATAAACGCTAATTATTTTTCTTTCTAGCTGATAAGGTATGTTAGCTCAACCGTTACGTCTCAGTTTATGTTGTTTGTTCATTCACTTTTTCAAGTTTGATATTCTGCTCTTACCGAAACTTTATCATCCGACGTATTTGTAGCTTCCAATGTTCAGCTTTTCTTCTTGTGTCGTTTCTGAGTTTCTGAATTATTGGACCATGGAAATATTTTTCTCCAGCCGTTGAGAACTGCTACTGATTCCAAACGTTTATTTAACCGTTTTTTTGGTTTTGTTTTTTTTAACTTCCTTTTAAACGTTGAGATGTCACGACCGTTGGCGCGTGGATGACGTAGGACTGTTGGATGAGCTAACGTTTTAATAATTAGCTCTCACACTCTGTTTTTAATGGGTTGCTTAAGAATTACAAGTATATGTCCAAGATTTTTTTTTTTCCTGAGCCATTACCCAAATTTTGTTCACAGTAAAGTTTTGTTTTGATTGTCAAGAGCTACCACACGCAGTGTGGTGTACAGTAATGGGACAAAAACATTTATTTGAATGTCAGCTGATGAAATTTTTATTGTCACAGTCAAAACAATAAATAGATAAATGTGATGATAAAGAATGAATAAAGGGTTGTTTTAAGTTAAAGTTGTAGACAAGAATGACCTCTAGTATCTGTCATTATGGCTGTGAACCTGAAGAACCCTCTGGCTGAAGTCCTTCCATTGTCAGTGTAAAGCAGGGGTAGGCAATTAGTGGCCCGCCATCAATTATATCTGGCCCGCAAGATGGAATTTTTGAAATATGATTTTTGAAAGATATTTTTCAAACCTCATGTTTTATCGCCTGTTTCATGAGAGATGCCAGGAGATGCAACATTCAGCCTAATAACAGTGTATAGAAGAAAAAAATGTTTTAAATTAAAAAAAATGAAATGCATTTATGTAAATCCACAATAGAAAAACATGGCCATGGCCCGTAATACCATTGTCAGAAAAAAATTGGCCCAGGTCCAAACTTAATTGCCGACCCCTGGTGTAAAGTGTGTGTATTTATTGGACGGGGGGGGGGGGGCAACTAGTGCATAGCCTTTGAGGACAAAGAGATACATATTTCTAGGTACCAAACTCGGCAAAATGTCTTCCGTCACAATTTGACCTTCTCCTTACACAGGCCTGTGACAGGCCAAGTTTTAAGAGGTATTATCAAATCCCACATAGCCTGTCCCTTATTCTTGAATGGATAGACTCTATGGTTTAGCGCAACTGCTCTGCAGAAAAATCAACAACAACTTTGTAGTCTTGTTTCAAAATAGACATAAGAATCAGCACCCTCAAAGCAGCGTTCCCAGAGCCTTCATACTCTTAAGGCTGTTCAAGGGCACACAGCCTCGTGTCTTTTGGTCATATTCCCATCCACACAACCAGCAACCTCAAACTGAAAGTTATTTTGATGTGAAAAATAATTCTAAAATCAATCTTTAATGAGCTTTCGGTCTTGATAAAAATGATGGTGCACTTGCACTCAGTGTACATTGAAAGATAGCCCATATTAAAGCTTTGTGTGTTGTTTCATTCACTTGAGGATTTACTAAGTTGATTCAGTGTCACAAAAGGTTGTGTGTAACTGTTGTTGGAATCTATGGCCAGGAGGGGGGAGCAGAGAGCAGAAAAGCAAGACTGAGATATACAAGGAACTGACTCTGGAAGACAAGAAGAACATGAAAACAAAAACAAATAAGCATAAAACAAAGACAAACTTAACAAAACCTAACACAGAACTTGCTTGTTTGCTTGGGCACATCTATTCAAATAGTTGAGTCATTCTGCTGAGTGTATTTATACAGTGCAGTATACAAAAATGAATTTCTAATTTTCAGTGAGTATGACTCTCAGTGACTATTGTGTTGCCTGCAATATGAGGAGAGAGAGCCTACAAATACTGAATAATTCATCATTCTATTACTAACTCGGTCGGCCCCTGAGTTAATTATCTGCTGTTTGATAGCTCCCTCGATACTTTGCTCACAGCATTAGTAGGAACAAAGAATCGTTCCAGTAACACTGTTAATCCATGAAAGACATGTCACGGGCTGACAGCCAGTCACTCTGGTGACTGGCTGTCAGCTGGTGTAGCACAGGTGTGGTGGTTAGCACCGTTGCCTCACAGCAAGAAGGTTCCAGGTTCAACTCCCAGCTGGGGCCTTTCTGTGTGGAGTTTGCATGTTCTCCCCGTGTAAGCGTGGGTTCTCTCCGGGTACTCCGGCTTCCTCCCACTGTCCAAAAACATGCATGTTAGGTTAATTGGTGTCTCTAAAATTGTCCTTAGGAGTGAGTGTGAGCGTGTATGGTTGTTTGTCTCATTTGTCTCTGTGTGGCACTGTGATGGACTGGCGGCCTGTCCAGGGTGTACCCCGCCTCTCGCCCATTGACCGCTGGGATAGGCTCCAGCCCCCCCGCGACCCGACCGACGGATTCAGCGGTATAGAAAATGGATGGATGGATGTTTCACACTATATTGAATGTTATTAGTTTAATTTGTCTATATTCATGTCACTACTCGCAATTTGGTATCATGACAAGGTGTGAAATCTTCAAATAAATATAATCCATTTATTGTGTCAACAGACAAATTTTGCTGCTTTTTCTTTATGTGCTACAGCACATGAAAATAACTGTCAACGCATTGTCACAGCCTTGGTGTAATTGTGACATATGGACTGTTGCATCACATATGTAAGGACAATGTGCTCATTGAGAAATTGAGAAATTTCAGTCTTTCCTTGCATTTTCCCCCACTGTTTCATCTCCTTTTTACACATTACAAACTTCTTGGTACTGAAAATGATGTGATTAAGGTTGGGTGTTAAAAATGACTTGACCAAGCTGAGGTTATAAAAACAGGATGACAAGAGCCAAGAGCTCTCCTCACACCACTCCAGTTTTAGTCACTCCTAACATTTGTCATGTTTGTTGGCCTTACAAGGCGAGGAGGGGCCTTGTCTTAGGATTCCTACATTAAAAACATTGCGAGTAAAAGAAATAAAAGTTTGCTTGAACACATGCAGACCCTGTGTTACAAACTGAACTGCTATCTGGAGACAAAGACCAAAATGAACAGGCACCAACACAGGTTTGGGTGAAAATGAACAGAGAGAGTTAGAAAGTAAAGTCACATGACCTGGCCTCAATCAAGGTTGTCAATTGAGAGCACACTCAGATAGTTAAGGCCCTCAACAAGCATCAATCAACACCCCCACTTGTTCTCACATTTACAACAAGAAAAACAAAAACATTGCAAAGAGCAAAATCACATTTTGGTTCGGCAATCACCTAAATAGAAACCTAGAAAAGGCAAGAAGCTTCCCTTTTGTAGCTGGTTTTGTCATTTGGTCAGCAACCATTTGATCTGTTGGGCAATACTCCAAAAACACATCACCATTTTTTACAGTAGATCTTACAAAATGATATTTGATGTCAATGTGTTTGCATCTCTGTCGGCTAAAGGGATTCTTTGCCAATGCAATTGCCCCCGGTCATCTTCATAAATTACAGGTACATCATAATGAGAGTCAAGATGTTTAAGCATTTGAGACAGGTACAAACATTCTTGTGTAGTGACAGCTAACGCCATGTACTCAGCCTCACATGTTGACAGTGCTACAGTTGGCTGCTTTTTGGTCTTCCAAGAAATCAGAGGACCATTCTTACATAGGCTAACACAATAACCAGATGTACTACGTCGGTCAGTTGCATCTCCTGCCCAATCCGAGTTACCCAGGCTCCGCCCTCGCAGTGACGCAACACCTTCGGCTCTGCTACACTTACTCAGGCAAACTGCTCATTCAGGTGGATTCGAGTTCCCGAAAAAATGGGAACTCCACCCACTTTGTCGGGAAGCAATCGACTTTGAGCAGCGCCAACGGCCCAGGGTAGAGGCGTGTTCAAGGTAGTGACGTGATTGAACTGCCACTCAACCCATGGATTGTACACGGAAGCGCTTCATTCAATATCAACATGGAGCAGCGTCAAGCTTTTGACACTGCTGTAGATGCTGTAAGAAAAGTGTTCGACGGGAGATTCTCGTTAAAAATCGAGCAAAGAACAGCCCTTGAATCATTTCTTGACAGGAAAGACGTTTTCGCCTTGCTCCCTACTGGCTTTGGTAAGAGTTTAATCTACCAGTTAGCCCCGCTGGTAGTTAAATCATACGTCAGAGGAAAGAGTGGTGTAATTGACTTAAGCTTAGGCACAGCCTTTTCTGGCCACAACCAGTAGCAACCCGAGGGAGGCGGGTTGACCAGGCCATTTCGAATCGTATTCGTTATGGTCTTGGTCAGACCAGAATCTCGAAGAGATTTGAAAGTCTATGTTAATCAGGCTAAATCCGAGTCACTATAAGCCACCAACTGTAACCCATCATCACATTTCCTGTAACACAGCATCTTGTCAATTGTGCCTTTCAGATATTTCAGTACATGTTTTACAGTCGTCCACTGCTCTTCTGTTGGCGCACTGAAATATTGTGAAAGTTTACTTACGACACAACTCAAATCTGGTCTAGTGCATGAACTAAGATAGATTAGGCTACCCACTGCTTCTCTGTATTTCCTGAGGTCACTCATCTTTTCATCGTCATCAACTCATTAAGAATGATCTTAAATTCTAAATGACAAAACAGTAACATACAAACTATCAACACAAAATTAAATGAGCCTTGAAAATTCACTAAACATGAGCCCTTTTAAACAGCCAGTCATGTACTGCCCTAAGGGGTTAAACACATTAACTGGGTGGGTCAAACTATGAGTGCCCCCTATTATTTGGTGAAGAAGGCCTACATTCAATCCCACAGGGTGGATGAAGGATCTGCCAGCCAGACTCATTCATTTTTTTGGTCAGAGTTCAAACTGGTTAAAATGGGTTTTAACCAGTAAAACTTTAATCAAGTGACATACTTTAGTCAGCCTCCTTCAGATATGTTCTACAACAACTTTTGAAACATCGATACGCGTAACCTGCATGAAGATGTAATGTTGAGATAACCTGTTAAACCCTAAAGTGAGCATCATTTCCTTAGAGAACTCTTTAGTGCTGCTGGGATTATCCCCCCTGCAGATTGTCGATGGGCCTTGTCCGAACAGAGTAAGCAGGGCAGGGCCTTTGTTAGAGCCTTTCAGACAGAGATACCCCTCCCCGATTCCCCCTGATCCCGAGGCGAGATTGGTCGGGTATCCGTAATTGAGTCATCTGACTCGGTCGGACCTTGCCTTCCACAGCTGAGTAAACCAGCACAAAGAGACTCTGGCTACTTTCCAGGTTAAGTGTGCCGCGTGTGTGCACAATTCCAGCACATTAGCCCCATGCTGTTAAGATGCAAAACACTTTTACTTGACCTCTGAGATGCCCGTGGCTTCTTTCTGTTAGCCTCATTCAGACAGAGCTAAGCCCATAAGAGACAAAATGCTGCTAAAGATGAGTTGAACCAAAAAGCATGGAGATTGAGAGACTGGAGAGACTGCAGCACCAGCAGAGGAATGATAGATTCTTCTTCTGATCTATAAATACCACAGTTAAATAGTTCTGGAAAGCTTGCGGACTTCCACCATGTTTCAATCAAAGCAGTCTCTCCGGCATCAATCTCAGGTGTACTCACACAGAAAAAAATTGAATTGAATTGAATAACTTTACATTAAAGCTGCAGTCTGCAGGATTTGTTGTTGTCATACGTAAAGTCCTACTTTTTGGCATTTTAAGAGTTTACATGATCTATCAGAACGCTTGAAGTTGAAAACGGTGACCTCCGTAGTCGCAAAATGCAAGAAATGCTTATTTTTTAACCGAAAAATAAAAAGTTATTCAACTTTCTGTCCCGCCCCTTCAAAACACATGAGAACTCGTGCACGTAGACGTGCACGCCAGATGCGCCTACACGACTCCTCATTCATCAACTCACCTGTCATTTGCGATCATGGAAGACACAGTAAGTAGACTAGCCCGTAATGAAGTTCAATAGTCCAGATAAATAAGCGTGGGGACGAGCCTACCTTGTATCGCGCGTGCACAATCGGTGATTGACAGGCAGAAGAGCCCAGCTCGTAAACCTGATTGGTTACCTTTTACCGGTCCGGTCTGCAATTTTGTAAACAAACCTGCTGGCTTTGGAGGGACCTAGCGGGACATATAGGGGACCTAGAGAACTCATTTTTTTTTGTATTGGGGTATTTAATGTACTACTTTCAGAATCCCCGGACAGTTCCAGGCATTATGCTTGAAAAAGAGTTGCAGACTGCAGCTTTAATGCCAGCAGTGATCCCAGCAGTCTTCAGAAGTGCAACACGCTGAAAGAATAACAGGGGAGGCCTGTGGTTGCAAGAAAAGCTTCAAAGTTGCTTGATCTGTACGTTTCCATTTTTTACTAAGACTGAGGTGCCCAATATGATGGATTCTATAAGGGAAAAATTATTTTACGTGCACATCTCCTGCAAAACAACTTAGTAAAAGACATTAAAGCAGACATTGTTCCCCGTGATGCATACGAAAGCCATGGGGTTCAACTGGTCGTTCAACTGATTTTACACCTTCAGCGACGTGTTTTTTCACTTTTAATGCAATAAGCAGCATGACTCCACAGCCAAAGTCTTAATGACAATGATTTTGCTTTACTTTTACCTGTGCGGATGATACTCAAACAACAGCTTCCCATCCATCATATGGAAAATAATGTTAAACATCTGCTCTTACTTTTCCTCCAGCAGGTGGCTCTTTGATCAAATTCAGTATAAAAATGTGCCGTCAGTCCCTGACAAAAAGAGTCTGCTTATAAGTTCAGATGGATGTGGACTGACATGTTTATAATTTCTAATGAGATTAACACTCTAGACTAAAAGTTGGATCAATGATTCTGACACAACATATCAAACGGGATCTTTTTGCACACGTACCGACGTGATGCTTGTTAACAAAATGAAACACAAGTTGATGTTGCTCAGTGGTGGGGCTTCTCACAACAGCTTTAAACATACCGGGATCTTCAGACACTTTGATTGAATAAAAATGGACATAATATGCAAGTTTCAGCAACGGATCATAATTGAAGGCCTTAAAAAACAACCCATACATGCAGTTATTTTTCACTTTTATGACATAAAAATCCAAAAAACAGACACATGTCAAAGTTGTAACACAACAAAATAAAGATGCCAAAGGGGATGGGCAGCTTTACAAAGTAGTTTGTGTTCACATCTGGTGATCATTATGCCAACCAAAGCTTTCACTGCTTTGCTGCACACATAAGAAAATATATGAGAACAAACATTAAGGCTGAAGAAACACACGAGGCAGTTAAGCTGATCGTTATTGTATCCAGTGGATAGTAGGTCAAAAGGAAAGTGAGTATGAAGAGGGTACAGATGAGAGAGCACTGGAGCCACCTCGTATGTAAATGATCACTTCTCAACATAACATGTGGAAAGTGTGCGGCTCTCCTGCTCTTGTGAAATAAACAAATCAGCCTTTTCAGAATGCTGATAAATAGCGCAGAACAATTCATTTGAATAACAGCTTACCACCTGAGATCAGGTGTCAGCTATGAAAAGATGTGAACGTAATTAAAGGGTTTGAAAGGGCTGGCTATTCCATAAGAACAGCTTGTCATGCTTTCAAGTGGACAAGGGCCCCAGCATTTAACCCCAGCAGCTTTGAGGAAAGTCTAAGTGCATCTTCAGCCAGCCTGTTGTTGCTTTTTATTCTTGGAGAAATCACTTGGCCTGATCTGACTCTCCTGAGTGGATATAATCAGGAGGAGGCGTGCATCATCACCAGAAAACAATTACGTAGGTGCTTGGGAACCAAACAGACTGTACGGGCAGAATATTGCATTATCAGCAACAGTAGCTGTGAAGAATAAATGGCGTATAAATAAATTGATCAAATAAAATCACACAAATATGTGGCTTGTGTCTGCAATGGGAAATGGTACAACTGACATTCTGCCCCCGTCAAATGATTCTACATCAGTCCCCCAGCTCAGATGGGGGATGTAAACGTAAAACCCAATGGACATTGTTGCTGAATGTGTCGTGCTCGGGTCTGCTGGACAAACATTTACAAACCAAAACTTCTCAAAAGGAGGCCCTGAAGCTGACATGACCGATCCATTTCACCCGTCTGCACAGCAGCTGGAGGCTCAAAGTCCACCTATTTAGGACCAACTCCTGTGGTCCAGTCAAAAATAATAAACTATATTTTTCATGCTCAACAAAAACTGTGGTCCGTCACATCCTGTAGGATGGTCCAACGGCATTCCTTCCTGTTTCAGAAGTGATGGTGTTTGGTCCCAGTGGCTCTTGCAAATCCCCTCCTGTTGACTTGGGCCCCTTGGTGCAATACAGGAAGCCAACAGTCGCAAACTTGGGTTTTAAGATGGACAGTGATTTTAAATTGGACCGGCAAATTGGTGCAATAGTGAAGTCCAGCTTTTTTTGTATCTTAGTCTCAGTGTATCTGGTCTTAGGTGAAGCCCTTCTTTGCACATACGCACTTTGAAACAGTAATCAACGCCTTTATTACATCTCGGCTAGATTACTGCAATGCACTTTATTCAATTCAATTCAATTCAAAAATACTTTATTTATCCCAGAGGGAAATTAAATGTTGATGTAGCTCAATTAAATCAAAGAGTTATTATAGATGCTGATGGCTGTGGGCAGGAAAGATTTCCTGTAGCGGTCCGTTTTGCATCCAAACTGAAGAAGCCTTTGACTGAAGAGACTCTGTTTTCTGATAACAGTCTCATGGAGAGGATGTTCAGGGTTGTCCATAATTCTCTTGATTTTATGCAAAATCCTTCTTTGCATTATTGTCTCCAGAGGTTCCACAGTCGTCCCCAGAACAGAACCAGCCTTCCTTATCAGGTTGTTGAGTCTTTTTAGGTCCCTGGTTCTGATGCTGCTGCCCCAACAGATGATGCAAGAGGAAATGACGCTCTCAACAACAGACTTGTATTCTGAGTTGTACGTGGTACCGATAACAGATTAGATAAATTCACCCAGCAGGTTGACTGTTTTCGATTCCTTCTTTTACTAACTAATAGAACATACAATAGTGTGTGTGTGGTGCTGGTGCTCCTTTTCTATACAGTGTTGTGTGTGTTGGTGAAATATTGCTTTGCTTATCCCTGGCTTGGGTCTGTGGGACCCATTTTCAGGTTTTGCTGAAGGAAAATGGTATGAATACTTTTTTCACAATGAGATTCACTGGCCAGAGCTCAGTGCTACGCCGTGTGCTACCCCACCTCAGCATGCTGATAGCCCAGCTGCTGATACAACCTCCACACCAACAGGGCCTCCAGTCACCTCACGCTATGGTCGGATTACCAGGCCACCTAAAAGACTGGATCTCTGAAGGGAAAGAAAAATATGTATTCTGGTTGTTGCCAAATGTTTATGTTTGTTTATGAAGTTGCTGCTGCCAGTATAAAACCAGTTGTATTATGTTGCCAAATCTTTATGTTGTTGTCGCTGCCGGTATAATGTACAACAGTGATAGGTTTTGGCATGATAAAACAAGTAACTTTCTTGAGTACTCAGTAGGCCTTTGTTTCAGGTCTCAGTTCATATGCCATTGCTTTAATTAAGAAAAGGGAGATGTTGCAGGACATGTGCTGCCACCTAGCCTGGCGACGCCATCCTACGTACTTCCGCCCAAAGATTTTGGCTCCGCACATAGTCTGGCCAAATCCCCCTACCTCAGTGTTTTGCCAATCAGCAAACAGTTGCGAGTGGTGACGCAGAACTCACGCGGGGAGTCCATTGTAGTCCATATAATTGTAGTTCAACCGCAGCGGAAATAAACATGGCGACGGAAGAACGCTAGAAGCTATCCATGAAGTTGTCTCAACTCTGGAGATCATTACACAATTAAAACGAGAGCAAGAGGAATGCCTCGTCAATTTTGTTAGTGGCAAGGATGTCGTAGCTCTCCTTCCAACTGGCTTTGGGAAAAGTTTGATTTATCAAATGGTACCGGTATAATGAAAGCGGATGTGGGAAGCGTGATTCGCGAGCTAGAGCCTCGCGAGAGTAAGCATGAACCTCGGCGCATAACCAACGTCATTTCTAAACATTATCATTGGTTAAGGGAACTCCGTTACTCCAATAAATTTAAGTTGCTGGGTAAGGTCCCGCCCTCCATGGAAACGGATTCCTCTTGGGTTTTCCCAGACTGTTTGACAGAGTCAACAGTCGGCTTTCGCCCAGGCTAGCTGCCACCTGCCTTTATAAATGTGTTGCTGCTGCCATCTGTCTTTGTTATGTGGTACTGCATCGGTGGTTCTCCTGGTGTATGTTTACCCACTGTAACTTGCGCTCTGCTGTTTTACAACATGAATAGTCAAGTATACCAACACCACTGTGTCCTCGTTCATGAAACAAAGTGTGTGTGTGTGTATATATATGTATATATTAGTGGTGGGCATAGATTATTTTTTTTAATCTAGATTAATCTCACTGAAATCTTGAAATTAATCTAGATTAATCTAGATTAAAATGGCTCATTCAGGGGGGACAATCCGCGGCGTTCACGGAAACAGACGTGTAAACTTTGGTTCCTATCCAAACAATAGTCGTTTAATCCTGAGACTGTTGCAATTGCCGTGTTGAGTGCTTCCATACAATAGTGTAGTAACCCCAAGCATACCTTTCTCACTGCAATTAAGTTTTATTTCGGATTTATTTCGGATTTAATTTCGAATTTAGTTTATTTTCACAGCTGCCTCTGCTATTCCTGCTCTTCTCAGGTGTACCTAATGTAGTTTTACATAATTTGTAAAAGTGATGTATATCTTGTATAACAAATTGTAAATAACAACATGTTTATTCGTGTTCCTGCCCTCTCTTTCCTCATGTTTTTTTCCGCGGGGGTGCTGCACAGCCGCGGGGCCTTTAAGAATTGAACATTCTAAATGTGACGTCACGAGCTACCAAAGCTACCAAAGCAAATTCTCAAGCGAAGCTTCTCCAGCGAGTCAGCAACATTAGGGCAGACCAGTTTATTCACATGCATGGCTCCAGCAGTTTCTCTAGCTACGCCAACTTCTCATATTCAGCACTTGTTGGGAGGGCCAGATGGTGCTGCTGTTGAGATAGCGTTGTGTGCAGTGCGTCTCTGTTGCGCCACACGCGCAGTATCCTCCCTGCGGCCACCATATTAGGAGCGCTGTCTGTTCCAACAGGGCAGATTTTGTCAACTATCCCCCACAGATAAGCGACCTCCATAAACTGCCTAGCACAGGCTTCTGAAAAGTAGCGTTCTTCTGTTTTAATCACACCTAACGGCAGACAAAGTACATCGGCCCACACCCGAGCTAAAATATCAAGGTAAAAGTCATCACAGTTTGCTTAGGCTACCTATTTTGACCCAGTTCCCAACCCAACTTTGAGAATAGATTAACGGCGATATTTTTTATATCGCCCGATAAGACTCTCAAATTATCGCAGCACGTTAACGCCGATAACGGCCCACCACTAGTGTGTGTGTGTGTATGTGTATATATATATTTACATACATATATATATATATATATATATATATATATATATATATATATATATATATATGTATAGTGTGCGTACTGTAAAAAAGCATAAAATCTATCTCTCTTTGTTTCTACATTGTCCTGCTTTTTTGTCCTTCGCCAATCACATCGGTGGTTTTTGACTGCTGGGCGTATAAAAAGAAAAAACACATGAAAGATAATGTTGCTAATATTTTGCTAATGTCTCTTCAGGCTCCCACCAGCTGCAACATCCCACCTGGGCCAGCCACACCCACCACCTCCACTGGGACGTCATACCGCTCGGTATACTTTCATACTCATGTAACCTAGCTGGCTGTTTGTTTGTTTGTTTGTTTTCTGTGTGGTATACTGTTTCCGTTTTGTTTCCAATCATGGTGGCATATTTTACACTAACACGTGACAATATAATAACGTCTTTGGTATTTTGTTTATATTTTAAAACTCCTCAGGGTTCCTGCTCCAGCGCTACCATACCTTTACCAGCAACAGACCTTGCTCAGTAAGTACTCATTCATATTCATGTTCATATTTGTTTGATTTACTTCTCATTTACCTCTCAGTAACCTCTCATCTTTGATGGTCCATGTTATTTAGTTAAACATTCCTTAAATAAACAAACAGTACAATCTATAATTCTCTTCAGTCAGAAAGATGATGAGTGATGTGAATGCTCATCTGTTAGGTCTATAATTTCCTCTTGAATAACCCTTGTTTGTTATAGAAACATGCCAAATGTCATATTCTTTGCTGTGTTCTAGAATGACTAACAAGGAAGACATCAGATTTCCAAAGAGGAGCTTGAACATGTTCTTTCACTGAAAACCACCTTTACAGAAGCGGCATCTATTCTTTCAATCTCGAGGCCAAATTTCTACAAGTTACTGCAAGACTATAACATCCCAACGTCAAAATTTAAGAGCATCAGTGATCAACAATTGGATCTTGAAGTGTCACAAATAAAAACTGAACACCCAAATATTAGAGAAGTGATGCTTATGGGGCATGTCCGCTCCAAAAACATTGTGGTTCAAAGACAACGTGTAAGAGATTCACTGCTAAGGATGGACCCAGTTGGTGTCTTAGCCAGGAGAAGAACAGCAATAGTTCGGCGAGTGTACTCTGTCCCACATCCAAATTTTATATGGCATGTCGACGGAAATCACAAGTTGATTAGGTGGAAATTGGTTGTTCAAGGTGCCATAGACGGCTACAGTAGGATGTTGATGTGTCTTCACTGTTCCAACAATAATCGTGCTGAAACTGTGAGAGACCACTTCACTGCAGCTGTTGGACAGTTTGGCAGACCACTGCACATCAGGACTGATCACAGAGGAGAGAACGCTCAGATTTGGGAGGACATGCATGCAAGCAGGGCTGAAGGCTCTGTCTTAACAGGAAGTTCTGTACACAACCAGAGGATCGAGCGTTTTAACCGAGACTTGAACAAAAACTGCAGCCATATTTATGCACCCATTTTTAATGAACTGGAATCCCTGAGTATCCTAGACATAGATAATGCAACAGACCTATTTTGTCTCCATTAGCTCTTTCTACCCAGAATCAACCGTACTTTGGAGGAATTCTAAGCTGGATTTAACAATCACTCTATCTCATCTGAAGGAGATAGAACACCAGTTCAGCTTTTTAGTCTGGACAATGATTTGCCTAATCTTCACAACCCAGAACTCTCAACAGCAGGGATAGTTTTTTGTTCCTCACCAAACTCTAGAAGAGGATTTTCCCCATTGAATGGCAGGGATTTGCAAGAACTGAATGATGCCATTAACCCTCTTCTACATGACAACAACAATGGCAAAACATTGTTTCAGAGAACACAACAGTTTATTTTGGATAAACTTGTAAATGTGTGATCTCAGCATAACATGGACAACTGGGTAACATTAGCCTCATTGTACTTTCAAAAGTCCACTTTTGTAAAGAGCTTGAGGAGGAGTAGGATGAGGAGAAAGAACACATTCTTCAGTTTGTCACAACATATTCAACATCAGTGAATCTGAATAAACATGGCTTTCAATGGTGAGGAGGGGAATTAAAAAATGTAATCTGAAAAGTACTCCAAATTTCTACTTAAGTACCTTACTTGAGTAAATGTACATAGTTTCATTCCTTCACTACTGTTTGTTGAGTATAAAAAAACTAGTAACTCTAGTTGCTAATTTAACTCGAGTTAAATTCATAACAAGATGAAAAGAATGTGGAGCAAGATGGGAAAACACAAGCTATAGTCTTTATTTTTCAGCTTTCTTATGTAATGCAATTGAAACCACTGCTTTCTAATATGAACAAACTCTATATGCCTCAAATCTCCTCTATGGAATACATTTACACATGGACACCATCAGCCACTGGGCTGTAGTGGAAAGTTTTAGGGTTGTTACCATGCGAGGGGCAGAGGGTACACAGAACAACACAGCAGCCTGATGAACTGATTTCAGTGAATTATTAGTAGATTTACAGTAAAAATTAAAACTAGGACAGCACATTTATGCTAAAGTTGTGCTTGCAACAACAAAGCCTTTACTTGTACTTTAATGGTAGCTGTTAAACATCTCAAAACACAACAATACTTTAGTCCAGTTGTAGACAACATAAATACTAATAGCACCTCATATCCGAAACTAAAGAGTGGAATCCTGACATTTGTTTAAATGGTGCTGAATAAAAATCCATTCATTAATGCCACTAGGAAGCAGTAGTTGAATTCATCATCATCAGTCATTGTTGTTGCATTCACAAAAAGGTGAAGCTCGTTGGCACACGTATGTGCAGTGGGAAGATATCTGTCTTCATCATGAATAAATATTCATTTAGGAGTTGGATGAAAAACCAATGGCTGGGACTTTGCTGCTCCCTGTAGCAAACGCAAAGATGTGACCAGGGCTCAAAGTCTTCAGGAATGCCTCCTCCTCCTCGGTTAGAGTCCTGTCCCCATATGTGTCTCTCAGCTCTTTATCTAAAACAGAGGTCTTCAACAGGGGGTCCGCGGAGGTACTGCAGGGGGGTCGCGAAATCTTTGGTTGATTAGACAATTTTTAACATTTAAAAAAAAAAAAAAAAAATTTTTTTTTTTTCAAACAATTTTTTCTCACAAATTTTGTGCACACGTGTGCCATTCACAGATGCTTTGAGGATTCATAGCAAATCTCTGTTGGCCATGGTGACAACAAGTGGAAGACCCTCACCTTATATCGCCATTAGTCACAGCTGCTGACTGCTTTCTCCAAATCATCCTGCAAGGTTGCCTGTTGAACCTAAATATTACAGATCAGATCTTTAAAATCTTATTTTCTCAGGGTGGTCAGTGGTGTAGTGGGTTAAGCAGCCGCCCCATGTACAGAGGCTACAGTCCTTGCTGCAGTGGGCCCCGGTTCGAGTCCCGCACCGGACAGTCGTTTGCTGCATGTCTTCCCCCTCTCTCTGCTTCCTGTCTCTCTCCAACTGTCCTATCATTAAAGGCATAAAAAGCCCCCCCAAAAATCTTATTTTCTCAAATGACTGCATTTAATCAACATTTACAGAAGTACTATGTAGCATTTCACTTACACTTAGTTACCTACCAATGGCAAGAAAGTCATTTTTAGTTATTTATTGGGTAATATGAAACCAAAATTATTTTGATAATGCATTCTACCAAAATAAAAGTAACTGTACTGCTGTGGAATAGTCAAAAAAAGCAAAGGCTTGCTACAATAGTCTTCAGGTCAGAATATTGCCCATTACCTTTTTAGGTTGAAGGATGTCCCCAGACACAATGTAGTCCACGACACTCGGGGACAGGAATGCAGGTGCTTCAGCCCCTACAGTTATTATTACTGTAGACTTCATCCTGCCAATGGTTCCATACAGTCCATTTTGCAAGTGGAGAATGTTCAGTCTTGGTGTGCATCCATTTGGTGTGCCTGAAAGATTATATAAATTAACACCGCATTCTGTATCGTGTACTCTGGCATTTTCAAACCAATATATTTAGAAAAAACCTTCAAAAGCTCCACTGTCTTGGAAGATAGGCTTCACCAGTAATCGGAAAAACTCTCGCCTGGGACCTCCAAGGTCGGCAGCATCTTCCTCAGCGTCATGTTCATGGCTTGCAAATGTGACATAAAGCATCATGTCACAGCTTTGTGCAAAACAGGTTCTCTTAAACACACGTTGGGCTGTTGGCCAAGCATTGGCTCGACTGATATAGATCTGTCTTGTTTCCGATGTTATAACTCTCTCACTGTGAGCTTGTAGAAGGCCTGCAACTTCTTCTTTGCTCGGCATTTCAGATGACCTATATTAAAAAAAAGACAATGACAAAGATAAACAGACCTTTGGCTACCTCTGCATTTACTCCACTATCACCTTCAGTGCATGAGGAATTGTTCCATGTTGTTTGCGATGTTTACGCTGGTGTAAACAAGAGTTTTACTGTAGTAAAAAAATACTTGTAACTCTTACTTTAGAATATTAACAGCACAGTCTTCTAGTAGACAACACTGAATTGCCTCTTCAAGATTCTCATCTTCCTCCAGATGAACAGGGCTGAGCAAACGAAGATAAACAGGGACAACAGAAAATTCAGCAGATAGCCCAGAAAGAGAGAGAGAGAGACTTATATCAGAAGTTCATAATGTAAATAGACCAACATCTACACTGCTGTATTTCTATGAAGCCCAAACAATATCTTACACAACTTGTGCCACATTATAAGGAAACAATCGTCTCGGGTCCCCTGCCTGGCCCTGATTTTCTCTTGAGTGCTGCTCTCTGTCTCCTGACATCTGGCCTCACTGTCCCTTGGTGGTGAAGGCACTGGACTCCGCATTGCATAAAGAAAAGGAAGTCAAAGGGAAATATTTTTGTAATGATGTTAATCTAATCTTATCTAAGTGCAACTTAACCCTAATTCCATCTTTTAAGCGTGTTTCCTTTAAAAGGCAGCCTTTAAGGATTTAGGGTGAAGCAAAACTGAATGAGATGAGCAAGGTTTGAGAGTTGCCTCTCCCATTCGGTACAAATGACTGAATTGTGCTACTAAGCTCTGTCTACATCTCTTATAATGACTTGTAGGTAGATGAATGAAGACATCCAATCCAAATACAGTTTACAGGTCGCTTACAGTGATCCCACTGAGTCTGACAAAACAAAAACAAACTGCTGCTTAAATTCTGTCAGGTTGGCATTTAATGTTAAGCTTTGGTCACACTACATGACTTTCAAAGTCTTAAAGGGATAGTTCGCCTCTTTTGACATGAAGCTGTATGACATCCCATATTAGCAACATCATTTATGAACATTTTCTTACTCCCTGCTGCGTCCTGTGAGCCGAGTTCCAGCCTCGTTTTGGCGTTGACGAAGGTAGTCCGGATAGTTGGCTGGGGTCACAAAAATAAAGCGTCTTGCTTCTCAAAACAATATCCGTTCAAAAGAGTAATACATTTGCATCACAAAATCGGTAGCCATAAAAAAATCAGACCTCACAATCGCATGGCGCTATTTCTCTCTCCCTTCATATCACTACAGGCTGTGTAAACCGAAAAGCAGACCGAGCAGTCCCCTGCTTCCGAGCAGTAAACAGGTGCAGCTGTCGCTATGAAGGGAGGCAAAAATAGCGCCAAGCGATTGTGAGGTCTGACTTTTTCTGGATAACCATTTTGTGATGCAAATGTATTACTCTTTTGAACGCATATTGTTTTGAGAAACAAGACGCTTTATTTTTGTGACCCCAGCCAACTAGCCGGACTACCTTCGTCAACGCCAAAACGAGGCCGGAACTCGGCTCACAGGACGCAGCAGGTTTTTTTTTTTTTTAACCCTTCTGCTTGGGGTACCTAGCACACAGGTTCCAGGTAGCCAAGGTAACCAGTCAGGTTACGAGCGGGGCTCTGCTGCCTGTCAATCACCGATTGTGCACGCGCGATACAAGGTAGGCTCGTCCCCACGCTTATTTATCTAGACTATTGAACTTCATTACGGGCTAGTCTACTTACTGTGTCTTCCATGATCGCAAATGACAGGTGAGCTGATGAATGAGGAGTCGTGTACGCGCATCTGGCGTGCACTTAGGCCTGCACGAGTTCTCATGTGTTTTGATGGGGCGGGACAGGAAGTTGAATAACTTTTTATTTTTCGGTTAAAAAATAAGCATTTCTTGCATCTTGCGACCACGGAGGTCACTGTTTTCAACTTTAAGCGTTCTGATAGATCATGTAAACTCTTAAAATGCCAAAAAGTAGGACTTTACGTATGACAACAAGAAATCCTGCAGACTGCAGCTTTAAGCTGAAGAAGCTTGGAAGTGGTTCCAAATTATGGATGTTATGTGTTATTTGCTGTTATTTGCTATTTACGCTTCGGCACGCACTCCGCCCACCCCTGAGGGTCCCCTTTGTACGGTGGGAACGCAAGCTGACCCCAAAGCGAGCCGAACCGTAGCGTACTGCATAGTGGAAACGAGGCTTAAGATTTATATGCAAAGATAAATGATCTTTGTAAAAATTGACAACAATGTCAAGTTTTCAACTATTTACTTGGAATTGCGTTGTTTTTTCTGCATAACCAGAAAGAAGATAAACGAGCGACTTTATCATTTGACCACAGATGTCAAAAGAGGCAGACCCTGAGGAGGAGATGGGCAGAGTGGAGTGGAGTGGGTCCCTCCGCTTTCCTAAAGTGACCCACTTGAACAGAGGAGTGAACTAACAGGTCTCCTGTAGTGTATCCCAGATATTTCATGAGGACCTCAGGATGCTGAAGGATTGTTCCTTTGAATGTGGTACAGCCTTCTGCATTTTCAGTGGTCAGTCCTCAGAACATGGTGGAGTTTTTATTTTCCCAAAAGCCTCTGCACGCATTCTCCAAACATTCATTAGTGGTTCTTGTAAATCTTTGGAGAACCACAGACTAATGTTGACTGAATGTTCTGTGTCCACGTGGCGCCGACACGCTGCAGCACTCGCTGCTTCACCAAAAAGCCACCTGCCAACTTTCATTTGAACACCGTTTCAGCTTCATCGATGTGGCATTATTAGGAGGCCACTTTTACAATCAGCAGTTAGCGTCCGACCGGCTTGTGGTGGTTGTTTTCCACCTTGTGGGTAAACCATTCATGCTTTCATAAAGACTATAAAATGTGGCAATGCAACCTGGGAAGTTTCAGTAAGAAGTAGAGCAGAATCAGCAGTTTGCAGTGAATGAAAGCTTTATTTTGACTCTGGATGTATACAGCTGACTGAATTTGGTTCAGCAGTTGGCAGAGTCGGAGGGTCCTGCCTGCGGATCAGCACACTGCAGAGCCGGGTCAGTCAGTTGGAAGACGATGGGCATCCCTTCAGTCCTCCTTCTGAGTTTCCTAAGAGACGCCAAACAGCACCCGCAGAGTAAACATCACAGCATATCTGCCGGCTTATGGATTTTAAATTCTAAAAAACATTTCTATGATGAGGAAAACCAGTTGACTGTCAAAGGAACAGTAGTATTCCTATGTTTAGGCTAAGCTCATTGTTACAGGTTATGAGGTTATGACTCAATCATTTTTTGTTTCATTTATCTAGAGGATTCCCAAAGAGCTATGGATATCACAAGGACTCTTGCTGAAATGATTGTTAAGGATATACACCTGTGGTTGAAGATGAGGGTTTTAGGAATTTTGTAAAGACACTCGATCATCGCTACAAGATTCCAAGTAGGAAAAATTTAATGGGAGACAAATTGTAGCTATTGTAGCTTTCTTTCACCACAGCACAAGAGCAGCAGAGAGGCTCAAAGAAATTCAGAAACAACCAAAGTTACCAGAACACAAACTGATCCAGTCAGCTGAAACATGGTGGAACTCTGTCTTTTACATGTTTGAGAGACTACTTGAGCAAAAGGAAGCTGTTACTACAGCACTTTGTCTTTGTGGAAAACGCTCACTGTGCTCGAGTGAGGAAGATTGGTCCATGGCTAGTCTCTCCATTGATGCCCTGAGACCATTCGAAGAGGTCACAAAAGAGATATCGACAGAGAAACATGCCTCAGTTTCAAAAGGGATACCCCTGGTTCCATTACTTCGGAGGTCAACTGCAACTCATGAGAGCCAAGGTATCAAGCTAGCTGCTGAGCTCTGATCACGATGCCAGCACCGTCTCAGAGCCATTGAAACCTTTTATGGTCTTGCTGTCAGCACATTCCTGGACACAAGATTTAAAAACCTCGGGTTCCGTGACATGGCAAATGTTGAAGCTGTGAAAAAACGACTGATCACTGAAATGCAGTCAGTGAACCGGACCTCAGTGTCAGCTCCTGAACCAAGTACAAGCTCTGCCACCGGCTCTGTCTCAGTGGCTGCTCCTGCAACTACCTCAAGCTCACCTGCAGCAATAGGTGGGATATGGGCAGAATTTGACTCCCAAGTCCTTGGATTCCAGGAACATCGCACACCTGGAACTGATGCCTTTATTGAAATGCGCCGGTACTCAGAAGAGAAGCCAATACCACGGGATGGAGACCCCCTTCTTTGGTGGAAAACAAATGAGCAGCCTCACTTTGTGATGTAGCTTTTTCTTTTTAACATAATCTGTTGTGAAACCAAACTTCTTTTTATCTCCTCTACTTTCTGTCTCCTTTGAGTCATGTCAAGGTCCTTGTACTTATCACCGTGTTTCGTTTCATAGTGTCGTCTAATGTTGTACTCCTTAGTTATAGCCACGCTGACTCCACAAACAAGACAGACAGGTCTGTCTTTTATATATGTAAACAGATATTCTTCCTCCCACCGGTTTTCTGCCTTTCTTTTCGACATTTTTGGGAAGGGGTAGCACGGTGAAAGTTTCTGGGTCTTGTCCTGATTGACGCGCCAAAACAACAGCAGAGCATTATGGGATTTGTAGTATTAGCGGCTAATGCGCTGTATACAAAAATCCGACGAGAACTCTATGGGCCCGCCATCTTGCCTGCCGCCATTACTGCGTGCCAGCAGAGTGTGACAGTCTGACAGTTGCCGGTGCCCTCTAATGGTTTTTCAATGAAAGCATCCTGCAGGGCTGCCGCTAATGGGACCAACACGCAAGGCACGCAGTAATCGCGGTGCTGCTTTACTTTCGGGTTTTGTCTATAACACTGGGTGGTCAGCTCTAGTAGTCATTTGGGATTGCCTCGCGGGCCAAATATAATTACACTGCGGGCCAGAGTTTGACACCCATGGTATAACACAACTTTGTGTGTCATGTGACAGTTTTATATTCAACAGAAACAACTCATCAACATCTTTCAGCTCATTTGTACAATTTCAGCTTTAACAATTGCACAAAATGCCACTGCCTCTTTTTTCTGTCAACATGAAGGACACATCCATCAACACGAACCTGATATTTACTGTCAGTTATCTCCACATGCTAAACCTGAACAGGGAGCGTACACTTAATAACAACAATAATGCATAAAATGGTGAAAGTCATCCAGTTCATCTCCTTTAATGGTAATTGTGAAAATGAATAAATAAAAGTAACACTTTCACAGGACAGTGTCGGAGAAGTTAAAGCAATAAATAAAGCGTGAGTGGTTGAGGTGAACCTCTGTTTGATGGCACAAGCCTCCATCTTCTCTACAGGAGGAGCCTGAACATCACAGCATCTCCTCTGCCGTCTCCTCCTGTGTCTGGGTGCTACTCGCACATCTGGCCTCTCTCACAGTCACAGCTTTGGCCTGAAAACATTACATCACATTTATTTATGTGTGTACACGTGCAGCATAATGTTGGCAGACCACCAGCAGAACTGAACCCCCCCCCCCCCCCCCACAAAATGCTTTATTTTGTAATGCAAACCAAACCTTTAGCAAATATCGATGCAGTTTATTCAGGAAAAAGGTTTTCCACGAGGAGTAAAGGCCTGTTTTCTGCATCGCGCAGGCTTTTATTCACTCATTTCTCTTCTCTACATCCCCCTTCTTGATTTAACTCTCAGCCAACATCTTAAATATTTAGAGCTAATGGTGTCACATGCGCTCTGGGGCCGGACCGAGGTGCTTTCAACCTGTACCAGGCAGCTCTAAAATTATTTTTCACCTTTGTTTTTGGGTCCTAGATATCTAACACCTATTCCAGAACTGATCCAGTCCAGTCTAAAGAGTGTCGTTTTTCATCTGGACCCGGTTCAAGGTGGTCTAAATCCCCCCAAAAACAGTGAAATGGTTGCATGTCCAACTTAGTGATTGTGAGATCAGGACACACCAGAAACAGGAAATGATCCTGACTGAATGATCCAGTCAAAAGAAAGAAGTGAAACGTTCCATTTTCTCTGTCGTCTTTGTGTTTTGCTCTTCAGGACCAGAATCAGAGCAGAATCGGAGCAGAATTGGAGCACAATCTTGTAGTGTAAACATGTGTGTTACCTCTTGTATGTCCTTTTCGTGGGAGAAGATGTTGAGCTCTTCCAAAGCAGCCACAGTGAGTTCCTCAACACTCAGTGAGAAGCCCAAAAATCCCTCCAGGGTCTCCCAGTCTTCCAGATTCACACACAGGTAACACAGGTCTCTGATCACAGGCAGCTGAAGGATAAAACATCATTTAGTAGGGGTGGGGGAAAATATCGATACAGTGACATATCGCGACATTTGGCGTGGCGATATTGTATCGATTCAGAAACACCAAATATCGATATTTTGGTCACATACACCTAAAAAATAAACTTTGTATTATGCACCAAAATAAAATCAATTGCTTCTTTAGTCCACTAAATGGTGCTAACCGTTCACTGTCTGGTGCGCTCAACACAGCGAAGCGCGGCTCTCGTAAAATCTGGCTGGCACGTGAACTAGGTCATAGGTGATCACAGCACAGCAACATGTCGGGAGGAGAACTGATAAATGCGCCATCAAAATTTAAGTCAAATGTCTGGACTTATTTTGGACTTTTGAACAAAGAGGGAAAGAAAGACATTGACATGACACATGCAATCTGCAGGGACTCTAGTGCGAAAGTGAAATACTCCGGGAACACAACTAACATAAGAGTTCACCTCTCTGTTACCACCCAGCAGCACTGGCAGGTGAGGGGGGCCAAACGAAACCAGCGCTTGCAAAAACACAATAATTAAAAAAAAAAATAAATCAACCGACACTGGACACTGAGATTGGCAAAGCTACCTTCACATTGTGAGCGTGCAAGGAAGTTAACTCAGTCCATTGTTTACTTCATGCTGAAAGACATCCGTCCATTCAGCGTGGTGGAAAATGCCGGGTTTTGCAACATGTTAAAGACGCTTGAGCCCAGGTATGTGATTACGTCTCGCCATTTCTTTGCCGAGACGGCTGTGCCTAAACTCTACCGAGGAACTAAGCTTGAAGTCGAAGAATCCTTGAGAACAGCAGGAAGGGTTGCATTAACTAGTGACGCTTTGACGTCGAGGTCAGTGGACTCGTACATGACTGTAACATTGCACCACATCACAGAGGACTGGGAACTGCAGTCTTATGTAGCCTACTCCAAACGCGAGCGGTACATGAAAGCCACACCGGGGCCAACATCGCAGACCTCCTGCGAAATGCAGCAGAAGAACGGGGGATTGCAGACAAACACTTGGTTGTTGTAACAGACAGCGCTTCTAATATCTGTGTCGCTGTGTCGGGATACGTCCATGTCAACTTAATCTCGCATCACAGCAGGAATTAAAGCTGCCAACAGTAGCCAGGCTTATGGCGAGAGTGCTGCGCATCGCTGCCGCTTTGGAATGAAAGCAGAAAATGTTGCAGCTTCCGAGCCACAAACTCAAAACTGACGTAACCACGTGATGGAATAGTGCAGGGGTGGCCAACCCGCGGCTCCCGAGTGACTCATGAGCAGTCCATTTTATTGGAGTAAATATTTGAAGTAAGGTGAATTGACTGAAAACTTTTTTTTAACAGATAAGCATGTTGATCAAGATTAATTATGTTGGTATCCTTTGCAGCTGAAAATTTGTCTATATATCGTGATATTTGGTATCGTGGTGTCTCTGGCGATTCCCACCCCTACTGATTATATCGAATCGCAATACTTGTAGAATGGCAATTATCAAGAATCGTGATAAAATCGAATCGTGACCAAAGCATATTGTCCCACCCCTATCATTTAGGTCATATTTTTGCACAGCAGAACACAGAACTTTGTCCCGCTCACCTTCTGCTTCATGACTTCCACTTTGTCCTTCAGAGCTGGCACCAAACTGTTGGGCGGCAGGCCCGTCTCCAGCTGACAGATGCGGTCGCTGTATTTGCTGACCTGTGAGCTGAGCTGGTCTGGCTCCAGCTGTCTGAGTGTGGTCTGGAGGCGGGGGAACATTAAAGGACACCGTGGAGCTTAGAACCCACACTTCCTTGTATGAGTGATCAGTCTGACATCAGGTGTGCGCCTCACCTGCTGCCATCTGGCCCGTAAAGAGTCCCATTCCTCCAGGGAGTCCCACAGGAGCTGCGTCAACCTGAACTCTGCAGCCAAGTCCTTCAGTGAGCGAAACTCAGTGGCCTCCATCTTTATTCGCCAGAACAGAGGAAGAACAGAGCTGTGATGAACCAGGTTTAGACCATCACCCCGCCTGCTCCTCCCTCCCAGCTGCCATCCTGACTGATTGGAGTTCGAATGTTTATCAGAGTAACTGCTCAGAAACTCTGATCCGGGGCGGCAGTGGTTCACCGTGTAAATGCCTTCATGGCCTCTGGTTTTAGAGTTTCCTGTTAGCAGTGGTTACTTTGGGCTCAGTACTCAGTTAGGCTTTGGTCCTTTGTGTTGCTCGTAACTGGAGGCAGTTAGTTTTAAAACTTGTCCTAAATGACACTGAAACACAATTACCTTTCACCCATGTTGGAGGCACAAGGTTTAGGGGTGTGAGTTAAGTGGAGAAAGAGAACTAATACTCTAACATCCCTCACCAATCTGGAGGATCCCGAGGTGTTCCCAGCCCAGATGGGATATATAATCCCTCCAGTGAGTTCTGGGTCTGCCCCGGGGCCTGAAAAAACCTCCAAAGGGAGGCGACTAGGAGGCATCTGAACCAGATGAACTCCGTTGAGCAGCTGAAATCTGGGATTCAGCAGGAATGGACCCAGATTCCTCTGAAAAACTGCAACAATCAGTATCCTCAGTTCCCAAAGCATTAAAAAGTGTCATTAAAGGAAGCTGATGGAGCAAGATAGGAAACATGACTCTGGAACAGCTTTAACTGAGTGTTGCTGCTTCAGATTCTACATTTGGTTCTGTTTCCTAAATACAAAGAAGCTGGTCAGTGAAGACTCTGAGAATCTTTTTTTTTTCTTGTTTCTGTTAAATAAACTTTTCTGGAAAAAGGGTTTGTGATTTCTGAGTTAGCAGCGACTCAGAAAGATGCTGGAGGTTGTAAAATGTGGGAGTGGCCAGGCTGAAGTTTGTGAACCCTAACTGCTGAATATCACTGCCGTTTCTGCTCTGCACCGGAAAACAACTGCGGCACCTTCAGTTTCTGCTGGAAGGAATTGTAGGAAGACGCCTGAGCCTGAAGATCTTCGATGGAAATCTGGACTTCCTGCAGTCGGAGACGCACTTGGGAGGAATCTGCGTTGATGTTGAGGATATCTGAAACCTACACGTAAAAAAAAATAAAGTAGAAGCAGCGTACATGCACACGAACACATCAGGAGCACGAAAAAAGAGGAGTATGTGGAGTATAAGGATAGCTTGTAAGATATCCATCACTGAAACAGAGATAATCTCCAGATACCTGTGACCGGACTCTGATTTCGTTGACCTTGTGCTGTAGTTCCTTCATGTCTGTGCTCAGGGATCTGCAGAACTTGCTCATGCTGGAGTTTCTCTCTACTGCTGCACAGGCGATGTTGCCAAGGAAGTCGTCCATGTAGGGCTCCACTGAGGCAAACTCCACGTGGTCGTCGAGGGGCATGGGAAGTGAGTACATTCTGATCAGATTGTACATTTTACAAACTGACTCCACCTCCTTTCCGATGTCCAAAGTCTGGGAGGGACAGAGGATGACATCAAATACAACATTTGCTGTCACCTTTGACTGTAATTGGTTATTTACTCCTGTTAACAATAAGCGCACGCCTCACCCTGTCTTCTATCTCATCCAGGTATATGAGAGAGCCGGCCATCTCAGCAGTGGTAGAGGGCCGTAACTCCAGCTTCGAATTGGCTTCTCGAATCTCGGCGAGAATGACATCTCGTTTCTTTCTGGCCTCCTCGTTGATGGCCTGAAGTGGAAGAGGATAACGCTGATTTCTGCACAGATTGGCCATTTGGTTTCATCGCAGGTTGTATTACCGAATCGTGAGGTCTGATAGGGAGCAGACTATTTCTATGATCTAAGAATTGAAAAGCTCGTCCTGACCTGCAGAGAACAGATGGAAGAAGTCACAATCTGGTCTTTGAGCTGTGTGTTGTTCAGCAGCAGCAAACCGAAATGTCTCTTCTCTTTGATGTCTAACGCCTGCTTGTGTTGACTGTTATAAGATTCCAGCATTTTCTCAAAGGAGACCAAACCTGTGAGGCCAAGTCAGAATAAACAGAATGATCCCCTTAAACATAACTCCTAATGTACAGCTTGCATACACTGATACGTAAACCGATCAAAAGGTAACTCTGCTTCTGTGAAGTCTTTCTGTAAACCTTCACTCAAGCTTTCTTTAAGCAGGTAGAGCTGCCTTTGACACACGCGCGAAACTACCAGGGTGGCACGGGGTGGCAGCTGCCACCACTGAAAAGGGGTCTGCCACCCCACCTGCCACCCCAGTCAAAAAATACCAACTGATGATTTATTGGATAATTATTATTAATATCGTTTTAAGATCAAATCAAATGCAAAACAATCCGAAATCGGTGTCAAACTGCAGAATGTTAAATTTGAAAAAGAAACACGTTGGTCCACCCCCCTCCCCCCCATCACGAATGGTTGCATCCATATCGCAGAATCTCTTTGCCTTGACGTGGAGTCAGGACTCAAGCTGTCAGATGGAGCCTGTTCACAGGTGGATAACATGCAACAAGTTTAATATGGTTTCCAAACGTTTATAATTCCTCATAGATGGAAGGCGCTGTACAAAATAAAAGTATTATTATTATTATTTTCAAGCCAGTTTGAGTCTCATTCATGAAACGTTCGTAAAGTTACGAACGGATTTGCACCAAAAAAAATCTCTGGATAACCGCTAGCTACGTTTTACCTCATGTCACGGTTAGCCACAAGATAGCTTTTCAAGCCAGTTCGGTAACTAGATAGCTGGCGCTACCTAACTGAAAAACGTTGATAACTAGCTAGCTGCTGGCTAGCCTTTGACATCTTGAACTTGAAGTTTGTTAAGAGATTTGCTGCACAGCACAGCAATCGTCGCATACAGCTTCTGTAAATTTGATACTGTATAGCAATCAGTTGATATACATGTTTTATTATTGTTATTGTTAATGGGGGAAAAATAAAGAAATTGTTCTCACAAACCTGTCTAACCTATTCTGTACACATACACTCACAAAATACTTTGGCAGGCAGGCCTTTGAGGGAGGGCTTTACTTCTAGGATAATGCTGGAATTTTGTAAAGTGCTGGGAAGTCCTCAAATTTCTAAATCATTCCTATGGCTTGATTTTGCTTTCAAAGTGCCTCAGATTGATTCGATTGAATTAACAACGTTCAACATTTTCCATCCACTATCTATACCGCTGAATCCATCGATCGGGTCGCGGGGGGGCTGGAGCCTATCCCAGCAGTCAATGGGCGAGAGGCGGGGTACACCCTGGACAGGCCGCCAGTCCATCGCAGGGCCACATAGAGACAAACGAGACAAACAACCATACACGCTCACACTCACTCCTAAGGACAATTTAGAGATGCCAATCAACCTAACATGCATGATTTTTTGGACAGTGGGAGGAAGCCGGAGTACCCGGAGAGAACCTCAACATTTTCCACCGGGGGGGGATATATCAAATATTGAATTTATCACACTTGGATGTTGAAAAAACTGTTGTATATGGGTTCATATAAAGTACAAAGTAAGATGGGCTTCCTAAAAAATTTGACACCCTACAATATATGCCTGCCACCCCATGTATAAATCAGTAGAATTGCCACTGCTTTGACACAGTAGATCCTGCCACCTGTACTCTCTGAGATGGGGAAACCAGGCATGGCACCGGTCATACCTCAGGGACAAACACCTGGATCCACCCTCCTTCTTGCATCACTGCTCTGCAGATGATACCAAACTGTTCCTATCCCACTGTGATCCCACTGTTTCTGTGCTCATTTATCTGATTTACCCACATGGAGGAAGGAAATTCACCTTCAACTCAACCTCTCAAAGACTGAGCTGTTTGAGATCCAAGCCAATCGTTCAATCCAACAGAAAAACTGCCTCTTCAACTTCCTTCTAAGCGAAGGCCACAAGAAACCCAGGTGCCATGATGGATGAGCTCTTCTTTTCTCCTTCTCTACCTTTAAGAACATCTCTTCAGAGAACACCTCCTCTCCTCTCACCTCTAACAGCCGAACACGCCTGACCAACACTTCCTTATACTGAAGAATACACACTGAAGCTTGTTATTCCCCATTTGTACGTCACTTTGGATAAAAGCTAAGTGACTAAATGTAGATGTGGTGTCATTTAAACTGTATAAATTTAGTCAAACAAACTGAATTTTTGGTTTTCTTTCTGACTTATTTGTGTTGGTTTGAAACGCCCCAGATTCTTTGTGCTGTTAAATGTCATGTTTATGTGATAGAAAACAGAAGTGGTGCTTATGTGCTGCAGATTACCTCGATCCTGCTGCCCCATCACACCCACATTCAGACTCTTCTTCTCTTTGGAGGACATTAGAAAAGACTCAAACGTGTGACAGTACACCTTTGCCGCCTTAAAGGCCTGCTGGACTAAATCCTGAAGGGGAGGGAACAAAGGTCAGTCCAGACAGAGTACAAGCTAAACAAGTGAACAGGAAGTTAAAACCCACCCTGATGCTTTGCTTGACACTTTGAAAGTGAGTATCTGTCTGGAGGATCATCTGCAAACAGGGACCTTCTTCGTATTTGTTCTTCAGCCCCTATAATTCAACATAAAACTGCATTAAATGTAGGCATACTGTGATATTAATGACATATCAACATGAACATTTAGGACAGTTATCCTGACTACACCCATCAGGCTGTTGGGTTTTTACCTTACACTCGTCGGTCATGGTCAGCAGATCGAAATCAGGATCTGCTCCGAGCGGTTTAACTGACATCACCGTCTTCTCAAACTGCTCGATGACCTCTGCGACAGCCTCCTGCAGAAATCATTCAGGTGTAAGGTTCTGAAGAGGAAAAGGAAACTCCAAACTAACAACTGAAATCTAAACAAACCTGCCAGTCTTCCTCGGAGGGTTTGAAAGTCAGACCGTTTGAGTCCAGCATCGGCTCACACACCAACAGAGGACGGACGTTTGGGTCCTGCGACGCCGCACACTGAAGAGACACACCAGCAAAAACCAAAGTCAACGCGGCTCTGCTTCTGCTCCACAGGCTGATCTGCTGTGAGTGTCCTACCTTGGTGTCGGTTTGAGCTCCAGCAGCCTTAGCGTTGCGGCTCCAGCTCTGACTGACGGCATGGCCGGGCGTCCGAGCCACCTGCTCCTGGATTACAGTCAGAAGCTTTTCGGCTGCGTTCACCACCAGGTAATGCCAAGTGTAGACCAGCAAATAGTCGACCAAATGAATGAAGCTGGGCAGGTAAGAGACAAAGAGTGGGCGGAGTGATAACTGACCGGGGGGGTACAGTACCACACTGAGTAAAAGGTCAATTAAAAACAAGTTCAATCATTTGCAAATTATTTAGCCAGTTAAAAATAGTATAATATAACATTTCAGATGATAAAACTAGAGATCTATTTTCTTTGTATGATAGAATCTGAACTTAATTTATGGA